>NW_025781049.1:0-45605 GCF_021130785.1 Homalodisca vitripennis | reverse complement strand
TTGTGAATTGAAAGATTGCTAGTGTTATCTGTGAGCATAAATAATACAGTAGTAAACTTCAATTATTTTGAAACTAATACACATCTTATAATTAAAACAATAACTAACTAATAAACCACCTTTGCAAGAAAACTAGACTGTGCTTTAACTGTAGCTTATTGTGAGTCAGCCGCATTGTTTGATTACCTGTCACTTCACGTGAAGTTTGGGAAGTTTAAACAAACAAAGCCGGTTACAACAATATAACAAACTTGCTCTCTGAGTTTAAAAACTTAAACATTGTAACGAAAAGTGTAATGTTCATTGGTTTAGCGGAACTAAGTTTAGTTGAGAAACTTAACGTTCTGAAGCATTGCACGTTCTTTGATATTGTATTAGCAATTTATGTTATATTTGAACAACTATTACTCTCAATTTTAAATTTATATTTATTTGTTAACAGTTATGCTTTTTAAAACCTTATTTGACAGCATCAATTCCTAAAACCACGGTTTTGTATTTTATTGCGCATCTCATAAAATGCTTACGTATCTACTTGGGTACTATAATAATGAGCCTAAGTTATAGTGGTTACATCGACGTAAACAAATGTGTGTATTAGTGTGTTTGGATGGGTGGGGAAGGGGTATGGAAATGTACATTTTTTGCTGAAACTCGTGTGCTTCTATCTCAATCCTTGGCTTAAAAACTTGGCAGTATTCCTAAGCTTTTTCCTCTGTATTTTCATTCTCTATTATCCTTTAATCATTCTTTAATCTCCGGACCTGCCCTAACAAACATCTGATTTTTTACCACTCCGTGTTTCTAAACTGGCTTCTGTCATTATTGCTCCTCCCAGGTTTTAATAACTTAACTTCGCTTTATTCCATCTTGTTATTTCATATTAGTTTCTATTATTTCCTTCTATTACACCAAACATAACTGAGATTTTCTTCACTACTTACACACTCACTTACACAAACCCACTTTTCTCACTCTTAGTACATTTGTTTGCTAGCATTTCTCTTAAGTGACCTTTCACTTTGTAAGGTTTTTAAGTTTGGTTTTGTTTAAGATTAAGCTTGTGACATACTATGAGCAAGGGTTGCTGTGAGAGGATTTAATAATAGGTTAGATTGGCAGTACAAATACCCTCAAATGTGCCAACACATATTTTATTTTGACAACATCTCTTTAAATTGATTAAAAATTTTAATTAACAATTGATTGGTTCAACCGATATATTAAGCACAAATTTTAATACCTTAATACTTTGAAGACATATTTCATATTAATTTACTCATTACAATTTATTTTAAATTTAATTCATTATAACATTTACTAGTAAATTTTGTAGTGTTGCAATAATTATGAGTTCATGGACTAACGTGAGAAACTTTCTTTTAAATAGCTAAACATTTACATGAATTTACATTTTCGAAATTGTGAACATTTAAATAGATATGGAATTGAAAATGATTAATGAACCCTAAAATATACTAAGTTCTTAAAATTACTTACATTTTATTTCACATCACACTTATTACGCCTAGAGATATTTTTTCCGCACACGAACACAAACACTCCCGAACTTCACCTTTCGAATTCCCGGCCTTGACTTCCACCTCTCCTCCTTGTTCTTCAGTTTTGATGTTCTTCTCCCGCCAGCTCATTGACCACGCCTCTGCCAAATCTCTCCATCATAATTGGTGAGTAACAATTTTTCATATCAGCATGGCTGTCCCTTACATTGTCGCACGGTTTTTACAAATAAGCATTTCCGCTGCTTAAGCAAGCATTTCCTGTTTGTTCCCCATCGGCGTCTGGGCGGATGTGCGTATCCAGTTACATCCGGAGGATGTTTTGTATCGAATTGTACTTTCCAGCAACTATCTGTACATCGATTCTATGAATTTTATTTTACTAATAATTACATATGTCTTACATTCCCCTGGCTTAATGACGATTCTACCTACGAATCGTACTTATTGTCTAATTAGGGTTATCCATTGGGTAGTCACGTTCATGTACTGTAGGCTTCAGAAATTTTATTTTGATCTTGTTAATGTGGATGAAGTAGAGGGCTATAAAAAGAAGTAGTGTTAATATAGAAGTCCAGGCTAATAAAATGTACAAAATGAGTTCCGTGTTGTTTACTATGTTGTTGTCGTCGTGCTTTAGCTGGAGGTGTTGTTGTCTTTGTAGATTGTGAACAAAACAGGTGAAATGCTCAGGTAGCTCGGAGAGTAGGTAGTGTTGTTGTGTTGAGAATGCTGTATAGACATCTTCCTGGTTGTCTGCCAAGTCATGTATTTGGTGTTCTGTCGCAATGTCACAACACCATTCGAAGAAATCTCCGACGAACGTGAGCGATCTTCTGTTTCTATCTGGTTGCTGTCTTTGGATGAATGGGAGGTATGTTCTGCTACCATTTGTTGATGTATGAGGGTCTCTAATGTGGAAAGGTTGCTCTGTATCTTGCAATAGGTTTGGGAGTTGTTGAGGTTTTAGGGCAGAAATTTAGAGAGGGTTCGTTTTTAGGTAAATTTTGCTGTGTGTTGAAAGGAATTTTGTATAATATAGGGATGGAACTGGTATAAGGTAGTGTCTGGGACATTGGAGTGAAGTACGCTCCTTTGAAGATTTGTACTAGAGGCTTATTGGGTTTTTCTGTGTTGTGGGTTGATGTGCTGGCAAAGGTGGTCGAAAGAGGCATGGCAAGTGCTGTGAGTAGTAGAAGGAAGTGCTGTGAAGACTTCATTTTTCTCGTGGGTGGTCGGGATCGGTTAGAGTGCTGTAGACTGGTGTCTTGTAGATTGGTGTCTTGTAGACTGGTGTCTCAGGTTGTAGTTGGCTTTTTGGTGTCGTAATTCTAAAAACTTAATATCTACAGGTTACATATACATTTTAGTTTAATATTTTATAATTAATACACATTTATGCCTAAGGTTTTTATTTACAGAAATCTTTTAATGACCTCTCGATGGTGTGTCGTATTTCCCAAGCTCTATGTAATAATGTTTTTATTAAGCATCTTAATCTCTAGTGTTCTTAAATAAGGTTCGAAATTATGTTATTTTATTATATTACAAAACGATACTACGCACCTTTGTTTCTGAGGAATATGTAATATCCCTTCTTTGTGCTTATTGTCCATAGTCATTATTATGATCATAATATATGTTGCCTAATCAAGGCTGTATAGTTTGTTAATGAGCAATATTGCTGTGCTAATACATACTATGTTAAATATATGTTACTTTCCTTCAATGTTAGATTAGCTATGTAATAATTAAACATGTTTATATAAGTCATTTACATGTCATAAATTGAAGTATTTGTTTATCCTAGGATTATATAATATAGAACATGTATGTCTCTTTCTTTGAGATGCATCTCAGGAAAATTGAGTCCTTATAGGGTATATTATGTTAACACTGCTATCTACTAACTTAAATAAATATGATATATGTAGTACACTTTATCATATTTTATATTCTTTATTACTAGGCTATGTATACACGTATCCCTCAGGTAAGTATAATATGTACGTTGTGTCAAGTTAGAGTACGCTTTGTTACTGTTAGTAAACGATTACGTGGGAAACATTTACTTGCATACTAAGCTGTCTGAAACCACCAGGGCCCTTGGTGACCCAGACCGCCGCCGGTACACAGGCAATGCCCCCTAGTCATAGTCACAACACAGTCGGTGTAGTATAGCGTGGGAAGTTAGTTGAGTTAGCAGAAAACTTATCTGCCTGGGAGACATACCAGAGTCACGGTCAAGTCTTACTAAGCCAGTCTAAGTACGGTTACCGTGGGTTACAGGCTCTGCTCGTGTCGTGTTGTGTGTGCTGTGTTAGTGTCCTGTGTATTGGGATTATCTATACCAATATCTTTGGTACGTGTTAACCTATCACTTAATCACTAAATTACACTAAACCTCACATTAAAATACAAAGTTAGGCGTTTTAATTTTCTAAAACTTTTATGTCTTTATTCTCTGTCGTTTTCCGACACAACATCGAGATTTTTATATACATTTTTTATTTCTGTTAGACTTACTTCAGTGACTCTCAAGGTTATATAACGTTATAATGAATCATTCAAACCGTAATCAAGTTAACCGGTCTCTCAACTCCTGGAGTATAATACCTATTTTTTAAAGCGATTCTTGCGTGACTATGTAGTAGCTTTTTACCCTCATATATTATGAAATTATTGCGAATATACTTTTCATTCTCTTCAAATTTTACTACAAGGCAGTGAGTGCATAGTGATGTTCATGAGAAATATTGTATATATTATTCTTGAATATTTTATTATTGCTCAAGTCCCTTCATATTTGTTTTTATATTCTCTTATAGAATAATTTCATTCTAGCAACATGTATTGGTTGTTCTGTTAACCTTCCCCTGTGGTAAATTTCTACTGCATATGTCACTTAGTTAATTTTTTTCTTGACAACGAAAGGACCTCTAAATGGTGCTTGAAATATACTATATATTTTTGTGTGGTCTTTCGGGAAATGGACCAAGACTTCATCGCCGGGGTTTAAATCCAAATGAGTTTTGTCACGGTCAAAGTATTTCTTTTGCGCTTCCTGGGGTTTTTTCATGATTTTCGGCATATCTTTGCGTATTTGCTCTAAACTTTCTATATTTTCCAACACCATTTTTTTCGGAATTAACCTGTAAATATATACAATCAGACGGTAAGTTAGCTTCGTAACCAAACATGAGGTAGTGCGGTGTGTAGCCTGTTGAAATGTTTACAGACGTTTTGTAGGCAAATGTAACTATTTGTACATATTTTGACCAAGTTTGGGGTTTTTTTCCACAACGTAATGAGATATTGCCTTTATTAGCGTGTGGTTGTATTTTTCAACCGCACCTTGTACTTGTGACATATAAGCAGCGCCTGGCCTTTGTTCAATCCCGAGTGCATTTAGTAACTGTGAAATTACAGAATTCATAAAGTGTGTTCCTCTGTCATGATTAATAATTCTAGGAAATCCAAATGTGCAGAATAGATTTAATAATTTTTGCGCTACCGTGTTCGCATCTGCATTTCTACAAGGGGTTGCAAATGCCATTCTAGTGCAGGCATCGGTTGCAACTAGGATATATTTGTAACCATTACTTTGTGTAATATTACCTACAAAGTCTATTGTTATTCTGTCAAAGGGTTTTATGGAGGGTGCAATAGGTTGTAGTAGGCCGTAATTTTTGTTCGTTTTTGGCCTACGTAGTTGACATTCTTCACAAGTTTTTGTATATTGGAGGATATCACGGTACATATTCGGCCAGTGATATCGTAATTTTATTTTTGAAGCTGTTTTGTAATGTGATAAGTGTCCACCCGTGTAGGGGTTGTCATGGAATATTTTTAATATTTCTTGTGTGTGTTTTTTTTTTGGGTATAACCAATAAGTTTCTAGTCTAGTTTCTCGTCCGTTTGAAAGTTTTGAAATATAACAATCCATCTATTTCTTCGTAATGTCTTGAAGCCCGTCTGATTCTTTTATTTACCGCCTCAGGTGAGGTCATCGCAAGGCGTATTTGTTTCAAATAACTGTCTTGAGCTTGTAGTAGGGGTAGATTTGTCTGTATTAAAGTATTGACAGTTAAACACACGTCCGTAAATTCTTCATCCAAAGGTTGTTCTAAAGGATTTCTGCTTAAGGCGTCTGCTAACACGTTTGTAGCAGCACCACGTTTATGTTTTACTACAATTTCGTAGTCTGTTAATGACAGTGCTAATCTGTTTAATCTAGTGGAAGTGTGCTTAAAAATTTTTATAAAACTGTAATGCGGCACAGTCCGTATAAACTGTTGTTTGTCTACCAAGCGTGAATTCTCTGAAGTAGTTCACAGCATAGGTTAGCGCTAGCATTTCACGTTCAGCATTGCTGTAACGCATTTGGGTATTTGAATATTTTTTTTGACATGTAATAAATTGGGTACATTCTATTATTTTCTTCATCTAACTGTACTAACGCTGCTCCGCATCCAATCAAACTGCTATCTACATAAATGTGTGCTTCCCTGTTGTCCTTCCAATGTGATAGTAATAGTGGGTTTGTCAAAATTTGTTTGATTTTTATAAAAGCCTGTTCACATAGATCCGTCCATTTAAATGCCATGTTTTTATTTGAATCTTTTATTATCTCAGTAAGGGGTTGTGCTATTTTGGCATAATTTTGGATGAATCTATGGAAGAATCCTGAGCATCCTAAAAATTGTCTCACTTGCCTTACACAAGTTGGTCTTTTAAAATTCGGTGATAGCTTCTACTGACTGTTTTTGGGGTAAAATGCCTTCCCCTGATACCTCGTGTCCTAAAATGTTTACACTTTTGTAGAGAAATTTACACTTTTTTGTATTTAGTTTCAAATTAGCTTTTTCTAGTTCTTCTAATATAGTTTCTAGATTATGTAAGTCATTTTCAAATGAGTCACCATAACAAATTAGGTCATCTACGTAACAGATGGCTTTATTATAAAGGTGACGGTTTAATATCGCATTCAAGGCTTTACTAAATAATGTGGTTGAAGTTGAAAGTCCCATCGGCAGTCGGCAAAACTGTAGAAGTCTATCAGGTGTTTTTATGGCTAGGATATGCCTATCTTCTTTCCTAACCTCCATGGAATAAAATGCATTTTTAAGGTCTAATTTTGTAAATGTGTGCGCTTTGTTCAAAGAGCTTAAAACCAGGTTTACTGAAGGAATGGGGTGGGCATCTGTTTTGAACTGTGCATTAACCTTCCTGAGATCAGCTACCATTCTGTCGCTTCCATCTTTATTTTTCACTAAAAATACTGGGCTTGCATATTCTGTGTAATCCTGACATTCCTCTAATATTTTTGCTTGTACTAAATCGTCCAATAATTTGTTTAATTTTTTCCCTTTCTGTTTTACTCTGCCTATACGGTGGTGAGTTTACAGGTTTCGTATTCGGTTTTAACTCAAGTTTAACAGGAGGTATGTTTGCAGGAGTTAAATCGATTACCTTTGTTGTAAATATGTGTCTGTATTTTTGTAAAACGTCAAGGACTTTTTTGTGTTCTTGGAGGGTTAAATGTGGTGAGATATCAAATACTATGCCGTCCTTGTCTGTCAATATTGTTTTTCCTGTGTCACTTGTAGTGGGATGGTGTTCCAGGGTAGCCTGTGCTTCAAGAGTTGGGTAATGTATATGTCCTATCGTAGTATATGCGGGTATCCTTTTTGGGAAATGTGATGCATTATAAATATTTACAATTGTATCTGTACCATCTTCCCCTTCTGAAAGATATGCATGACTTTTCTTTTTTATTCTTAGATTCCTATCTGTTTCGATGGCTGTTCGAGACTCTATACCTTTTAAGGAGCTAATCCTAATATGCTGATGTGGTGCTATAATTATGTCTCGTGGGGCTGTTACATCTGCTATTTGCTGTACTTCTAACTCCTGTGTGTTTTTAAAATTCTTGATGTCTAACTGCCACTGTTCATTCATAGGTATTATATGTTCAATCTGATATTTGGTAATTTTTATTGTTTTTATTTTTATAGTTTAACTCCACGCAGTTCTGAAATAGGAATATGTTTCCTACCAATATTGGGCTGTTTAGATCATGTGTCACATAAAACGTGTCTTCAAGTATTACTTTGCCAATTTTTATGGCGATTTTTGTCCAACCCAAAACTGTTAATGGTATACCGTTAGCCGATATCAACGAGGGTATGTTGCTAGTATTTAATTTTGTTGCACAAACTAGGTCTGCTCTAATAATGTTTATGTTACATTCTGTATCTATAATGCAGGGTACTGGATGTCGAGGGTTTGTGGTCAAGGCTACGTCTATTGTTAGGACAGGTATCTTCTTCGTAGTTTTATTTTCGCAATTAAATATGAGTTCATAAATATCCTCTAATAATAATGTTTTATTTTTTCCTCGGTCTGTGTATCCTGTCTTTCGTTATTTCTTGCAAGTTAGTACAATCTATCATATTCTGTTTCTTCTGTTGCTCTATGTGATTTAAAATCTGTATAGTGTCTATCTCAATGGTTTCTTCCAATCCAGTATGTGTGTTTACCTCCCCCATACTACAATCTGGGTCCTGTTTTTACGTGCGCTACTACCTTTAATACGCTAGGTTTTATCTGTCCTGTGAAATTTTCTGAGACTGCAAGGTTTCTTGTAAAAACTGGGTTTATTTATATTTGTTGTCCCCGAGGGGTTTGGTTCACTTAGGGTTGGGGTTGGATTGAACGCAGATTGAAGTTTCATGGTGTGTATAGGCTTCTGCATAATAGGTTGTTCAATTTCTTGCATCTTCTTTAAGGGTGGGAATTCTTGATTATAATCTATGGCTTTAAATATCACTTCTGAACTGGTCTTTCCAGGGGTTGATAGTGGTAGTACTTTGGGGTTAGTTGGAGTAAATGTCATAGACTTTATACATTTGTAAGTTTGTCGATTCCTTTTGGTTAAGATCTATGGTGTTATTTGTTTTCCTTCGCTTTTGATAAGGGGGAAGTTCGGTAAGGGTTAGTGTGACCTCCCCCTATTTCCCGTTTTTTTTGATGATTTTGTTTATAATAATTAGACTTGTAACATGATTCGATATTGTGGTTTGTTCGCTTGCAGTACCTGCAGAACAGCTCTTGTGTATTGTTGGTTTTAGGTGCCAAGCAGTTACTTTGGGTTTGAGAAGTTAATGAACGTTGCTTGAACCAGCATTGTTCAGTATTATGGTTGTTTTTACCGCAAATAGTGCAATACCTATTTTGTATAGCAGGTTGTATTTGGAAATGGTTTTGTCTTCTCCTATCACTGAAAGTAACGTGTTTAATCATAGGTGGCCTTTGGGTTTGTTTGGGGTAGTTTGAGCTTTCCATATATCTATTCTGGTGAGGACTAGGTGTTCTATCATATCTTGGCTTATATTTTGAGTTTTTCATACGGGGATGGAGACCTTTCGTACCTGTGGTTATGATTTGAAATTTGGTTTGTAGTTAGGGTAGCTACTAAATTGGTTAGGGTGTTAACTTCTGTTTGTAGTTTATGGATGATGTTTTGTTCATATAAGAGTGTACTATAGGGTCTGTTTGCTGCAACCCTATTGTACCTTTTCTTTGTTTTTCATTTGTGTTAGAACTAGCTGTTCTGCAATTTTTAAATTATTCTCTAGATCACTTAAGGTGTCGTTTTTCAGGCCTATAACTCGTTCACAGATTTCTGGTTTTAGTCCCTGTATGATAAAATGTATAATTTGCTTGTCCTGTATTGTGTGGTCATATCTTCGGCATGTTGTTAATATATCTAAAAAAAAGGTTAGTGTTGGCTCGTTCTCTCCCTGTATTTTGTGTTCTAAAATAATTTGTAGACTCTGGGTTTGTGCTAATGGAGTGAAAGCCTCTATGAAACTTTTAGCAAGTTGATCCCATTGTATGGCTACCCCCTCTCGTTGTTTTTGCTTGTAGTGTTTGAACCAAGTTAGTGCTGTGCCTGATAAATGCGCTGGGAATAAATTAACTTTAGTGTTGTCTGTCCATCTGTTTGAAGTTGCTGCCACTAGGAATTTGTCTAAAAAATCTTGTGGATTTTCGCTCTGGAGACCTGTGTAAGTCCCAGCTGATATTAACGGTATGTTTTCCCCCATGGTTACTGTGTTCGTTCTGTCAGGTAGTGTGAGTGGCTCGTAATGTTGTGCTAAGGTTGGGGGTGCTTGTGTCTTGATGTCCGCCTCAGGGTTATGTACTATGTCGTATAAATTTGTTCTCTGCACTAGAAAATCCTCGATTGTAGTTAGATCCTTATAGTTTTCCCTGTCCTCTTCACTTAGGTGAGTTTTTCGTGTAGTTAAATTATTAAATATGGTTTTAATATTAGGGTGACTTGCTCTTATACGTGTTAAGTTCTTAAGTGCCGCTAGGATAGGTCTGAGGTCTGCTACAGTGTCTGTGTCTCTAGATAGTATTCCATTTTCATTTAATATTTTTATTATGTCACTTTTGGAAGTCCTATATGTGTCTAATGGTATTAAATCTTCATGTAGTATGGTTTCCATTTAATTATACATGTCCATTGACGTACCTCGTTAGTTTACTTGGCGTTACTACTCTAATTACGGGTTTGAAAATATTTTTGAGTTATTGGAAATTTAATTTATCTTTCAGGTAAATGAGTGGTTTGTCACTGAAGTAGGCTATTTTCGTTAAATACTTTCTTATAAATATTATTTAGTTCTAATTTTATACCTAGCCTATGAAACTATGTGCTTGCCCATGTGAGGAATTTGAATGCCAACCGAGTTTTAGCGCCTCCACCATGTAAGGTTTTTAAGTTTGGTTTTGTTTAAGATTAAGCTTGTGACATACTATGAGCAAGGGTTGCTGTGAGAGGATTTAATAATAGGTTAGATTGGCAGTACAAATACCCTCAAATGAGCCAACACATATTTTATTTTGACAACATCTCTTTAAATTGATTAAAAATTTTAATTAACAATTGATTGGTTCAACCGATATATTAAGCACAAATTTTAATACCTTAATACTTTGAAGACATATTTCGTATTAATTTACTCATTACAATTTATTTTAAATTTAATTCATTATAACATTTACTAGTAAATTTTGTAGTGTTGCAATAATTATGAGTTCATGGACTAACGTGAGAAACTTTCTTTTAAATAGCTAAACATTTACATGAATTTACATTTTCGAAATTGTGAACATTTAAATAGATATGGAATTGAAAATGATTAATGAACCCTAAAATATACTAAGTTCTTAAAATTACTTACATTTTATTTCACATCACACTTATTACGCCTAGAGATATTTTTCCGCACACGAACACAAACACTCCCGAACTTCACCTTTCGAAATTCCCGGCCTTGACTTCCACCTCTCCTCCTTGTTCTTCAGTTTTGATGTTCTTTCTCCCGCCAGCTCATTGACCACGCCTCTGCCAAAATCTCTCCATCATAATTGGTGAGTAACAATTTTTTCATATCAGCATGGCTGTCCCTTACATTGTCGCACGGTTTTTACAAATAAGCATTTCCGCTGCTTAAGCAAGCATTTCCTGTTTGTTCCCCATCGGCGTCTGGGCGGATGTTGCGTATCCAGTTACATCCGGAGGATGTTTGTAATCGAATTGTACTTTCCAGCAACTATCTGTACATCGATTCTATGAATTTTATTTTACTAATAATTACATATGTCTTACAACTTGTTCGTAAAATTCGTAGTCTATTTACACATGCACCGCTGTTCCCGCTTCCCCACAATGCAACCGTCTTCTGAACTTCTCTTTAAAATTCCTATTATCAATGGCAAATTTAACTGATTGATTTACTTTCAGTTTCTTTCTCACTCATACCATCTTACTCTCATATTTCCACCTTCTTAACGTTGTTTGGTTTCGTTGCTTACAAATATTATTCTCTCTTTTAGGTTCATGTCAGCATATTTTTATTTTCTTCTATCATTTAATCCAGGGGTCAAAGCTTACGATAAGTAAGACTTCCTAGTGAGACATCCTGTTATACCGAAATGTACGCTATCAACATTTTATCATATAAGAACTTTTAATAAGTTTTATTAAACCGCACTGATATATCACACACACACACACACACACACACACACACACACACACACACACACACACACACACACACACACACACATATCATTGTCTTTGTGAGAAGAAGCAGATAAAAAGCGAAACTTGGATTGATTGCAAAATGATTAGACGATTTGAAAATTTGGATTTGCTAAGATTGGAAAACAGTTAAAATTATTGCCTTTACATTCACACCATTTAAAATTCCTAATTGTTAAACTAAACTGATTGCTTTGTTTATCCAGTTGTAATATAGCCGTTATTTAATGTAACATTTGCATTGATATTGCATAGTGTTAGATCCGAGTGATGGTCATATGGGAACTCGATTCAAGAAATCAACGAGTGAATAATTTTAAGAAGCAAGGATAACAATGATTGTAACTAGGACATCAATAAAAGTGCTGAAATAGTTACTGTGATCTGGTCAGACAATTATAGACGTTAAAGAGAACTCATTCTTAAAACTCTCAGAGTCTGACTAAATACAGAATACAATTATTAATATCATAATAAAGGTTAGTATCATTGACAGCTTCCATTAACTGAATTTGTAATATATATTAACAAATAATAAACAGTATTTCATTGATTATATGTATTTTATTTAATTAAACTAATATTGGAATTAATTTGTGGATGTGTAAGTTAATCGATATATCCCAAATCTACTTTATCAACAAATATATTATTTCGATTAGTATAACGAAATTATATTACATTGTTACTAAAAGAATATTTCGGATTAATTGTTATAAAACAAAAAGGACGCGTCCTGGCTTAATCGTTGAGCGAGAAAGTCGGTTTTATCGTGGCAAGTGAACAGTTTATTATCCGCACTAGACATTGTCAGTGTATAAGCGTCAATACGTCATTTATGTGTGATAATTGACAATTTCCCTGATTTATTGGTTCACTTTTTTCAGCAGCAAAATCATGGTTTGCTCTACAATAATTGTGGTATTTAAGTTATTTATATTGTCAGTAGTATATGTAAATTATGTTACCAGTTACGTAAATAATAATATTTTACATCACACACAGTTCTAATGCAACTTTACTGAATTCTGGAAGCTGTATGAAATATTAATTACTTTGATAGTCTATTCTTGTATTACATGGATCTGTCATTTTTTTAATGGGTGAGAAAATTATTCATTCGTATATTATTCTTTAAATATTTAAACTCAATTAATATAACTAATTGTACTAACCACTCATTGCTATGTGTTTATAAAGACAATGATGATCAACCCATTAAAAGTAAAATATGACTTAAAAAAGTCCATATTGTTTTTTGACTGTTACTGTCAAAATAAAATTTGATTGTGCATGTATCATTCTCAATCAACAGGAACTTCTCTATTCATGCTGTGTGATACATTTTGAGCTTTGTAATAATAATTCATAAATTTGTGTTCATATAACTTGAATCAGCCGAAAATTGGTCTATTTGGCCGTGAAGGCACGAGGAGTACTTTGTGGCAAAGAAAAACACTCATCCTCAAGAACCTGAGTGTTTATAAACAATACTGAAAAGTTATTTATTGACACATCTTTATTGTTATCTTCGGCCCTGTCGTGTTTGTACACGTATACAGTGTTGGTAGGAGTGTAACTGTATCAGATACATTCATCTCATTGCCACTTTAGAATATTGCTGTGTACAGGATATTTATATTGTCCATTTACATTTCCAGTCAAAAGTCGCAAGAATAGCAGAAAATACATTCTTCTCAAAATGTGTTTCTGTTATGATTTTCCGTGCATTTGAATCTTTAGTGAAATTGTAAAGCGAATATAACTAGATCTACAAAGTTTCACATTCAAATGTTATTTTACCTACGGGGCTGAACAAATGAGTACATTAACTCATTGCTGCTATCTTTATGCTTCAAGTAAGTAAATGCTTTTTAATTTTAGTAAGTAAAATATTATGTGTTGTGAAATAATTCTTGGACAATACGTTTTCCTAAAGTAGCGCAGCAATTTTAAATTCCTATAAATACCGTCTGAGAATACCTCCAAATGTAAATTTATTTTCTTTGCTTCAAACAAATACTTGTCACAAAACTAGATAAAATCTAAACTGTTATGACAGCAAGAGTAAAATGCTTCAGGGATAACATCTCACTGGACCTTTATGGAAAAGATAACTTGTTTAAGAGGACCTTCATACTTCTGTAAGATTATAATAATCATTTTAAAAAGATAAATATAATTTAAAATTGAAAGTTAACTTTCAATTAGCATAATATTGTTACCAATTCGTGTGAGTTATTTGAAACCATGCAACTACATTTATTGATTAAACTATTAACAATATGAAGTGATAATTTCATGGATTTACATACTTGTAACTTTATAACTCTTGAGTGAAAAATAATTTTGCCCATATCATTGCGCCCTAGGACTTTGCCCCCTTTGATCCGATTGGTCACAAAAACGATCTTTATCCTACGTTTTACTTTTGGAATATAATATCCCTGTTCTTGTAAAGTTCCGTTGAAATAACAGCCGTAATTGTTGCAATAAATTGATTCTTAGATAAATATGTATTGGATACACAGATAAATTAATGACAAGTCTATATAACAAAATATTCAACCAATTTTATTAACAGAAATGTATGTTATGATGGAATCTATTACGCGGTTGATGCACTGAACATACTACAGTTCAAACTGCCCGAGGATATATAAACGTAAGATCCATTAAAAACGAATGAGAACGTTCTGCACACCGCAGTTGGTTGATATTTCATTTATTTCATTTGTGACATTTTCTTGTGTTCTCTGCATGTTCCCTCACTTTTACTTTTGTGTAAGACAGAAAATTTAAAGGTCGTGAAACTGTATAATGTTTATTTAAATAAATAAAACCTAGAATTAAAATAAAGCCTTTGAAATTCAGTCATACAATTTTCAACTCTAAGATAATCAAACGTTTAGTCGTACATTAATGATACAATATTAACTGATGATCTTACCACCTGACGGTAAGACGTCACCTCATGTTAATGTATTGGAGAGTGTGGGACATCATATAAGCTACAACATACATCACACACATCAGAGCCCCGGAGAGTAGACTACTGTACACTGAACACGGTACGACCTCACAGATAACTCTTCTAATGGATATTCCTCTCCATCTTGGTGGTGTATGGCAGATTCCACAAAACTGTTGTTCAAGTTTACCTTATGCCTCAATATCAATACAAATACAGTATTCATGATTCAATTTAATTACAATGGTTAAATGTTCTTAAGATGTTTATTATTATAGATTGTGTTCCTTTTATTCAAACAGAGCTTTTGTTTAGATCATGTGTTCCATTCCTAACTCCGTATTCTATAGAGACTCGATTGTATGAGCTCTATTAACTTTACTCTACTTCATCAATGGTTACGGCCAGAGCCATCATCATACAAGATTACAGGGACATTAGTCGCTGTTCATCTCCGTGTATATACATACCTAACTCCATATTCTACAGAGACTATATTGTATGAGCTCTATTAACGTTACTCTACTTCATCAATGGTTACGACCAGAGCCATCAGCATACAAGGTTAAACGCCAATCGCCAATTAGTTGCTGTTCATCTCCGTGTATATCCATACCTACCTTCATATTCTACACAGGTTCGATTTTACGCGCTAAATGAGCTCTACTCTATCTAGTTCATCAATGAATGTGCCCAGAGCCATCTGCAAACAAAGTTAGACGTACATTAGGCGCTGTTCTCCCTGTTTATCTCCTCTTTTATATTCTACACAGTTTCGATGGTACGTGCGTTACTTGGATATAGCCTTTAAAACAGATAATTTCGAGTTTGTTTTTAAAACCAAGTGACAAAGGGTATTTTTTTTTAAGTTTTGTATGTTTTTACCGTCAGAAAGCTTTTGACACAATATTTAGAAAGTCCAATAAATAGAATATATTTTCACTAAACTTATTGTTTAGACTCTAAAGTATTAGTGTAAAGTTACAGGGTGTAGTATTGGTTTTTATAAACCATGATCCACCTTGTCTTACTTTAAAACAAAACACAACAATATTTCTATATATTTTATCCTATATAAAATGAAAAAATTTTATTCAACAATGTTACGATCTAGAAACTATTTCTCTCACACCTAATGTTGAATTACCACAAGTCCTTAAAGAAATAAATGCAATAATTTCATTAATGTTATGGCCAGTGTTTTCGATTAAGTGTATTTTATTGATTCTAGCTTTGAGTTTTTTGGTGTCAACAATTGATAAGCTGCTTGTAAATGGATGTTAAAATTAATCAATTAAAGACAGAATCAAACTCCGTAGTAGAAAAGAGAAACTGAAATAACATAAATAAATCCAAGTAGCAAATTCGCTTCTTTATTTTTCAGAATTTTGGTTTCAACAAACTTTTTTAAATTAGCAGCAAATCAGTCAGAACGATAATTTTCTTGTTCTGTAACTTTTAGATCATAATTGGAAATGATAGAGAACCTACAGGATTATCCACCTTTTATAGATATGAAAATTATTCATGGAATCTATCAAAACAAGATTACTAAGTTAAGTCGGTCAAAATGTAGACGCATCGTGCGAATGTCTGCTACTTTTATACCATATTAGTAGTATTTGAATATTTATCAATCAATATATAAATATATATATATATATATATATATATATATATATATATAAGTTTCTGTGCTTAAATAACAGAAAACCAAATAAGTCCTAATAAAGTGAAATATTTAAGAATCCTAGAATTATTTCGCAATTCTCTGGAACAGTCTGCATGGGTAACTCGTACTCTTTTCTTGCTTAGCATGGTCGTGACAGGAGTCATATTGGTCTCTTTCTCGCCGGTAACATAATTTATGTCCAAATATCGCCTCGGGATGTTACTTTTCCTCTATCTCTTCCGGTCAGAAGATCTTTGTTAAACCTCCGGGAAAATGTCAATATCGTTCCCCGTAGTTGATATCTTCCCTCTAGATACGACCGCAGGATCATTCATGAAATCACCGACCACCATACTGGAAAATCTCTCAATCTTTTTCATTATTTCGATCCCTTTATCGCATGTCGCATTTTCTGCGGTAATCTTTGAATTCCAATAATTCAACTCTGGTATAGCAAGAGTTTGTTGATGAGTGTGACATTAAATTCACTTATTTCCTCAGAGGTTTGACCTAAACCCATTTCATATTTAATAATGTTTTATCCCTCTTTGCTTTAAGCTTGTTATTCCTTTATATATCGCCATTATTTTACAATTATGATTTATTAGTGAAGCCATGAAATATTATTCTATTGTATTAAGACGGTCATAAAAGGTGTGCTAGCAAAATGCGTTTACTCTATGTGTTCCAATTATGTCCATATATTTATATTACACTCAATTTTCTAACCCCGCTAAAATATAACAGGACTAGATGTAACAGTTATATTTTCATACAAAAATTAACGTCAATACAAAAGTAAAAACCACACAACAAGCACTCAAAATGATTGAATTCCCCTGAAAAAGCTGAAGACACAAGCGGTAATTACTGTGAGGGATGTCAGGACGTGAAGCAAAATTTCCAGTCCCTCCCGCCCGCCTGACTGTCAGAACCGCTCCAATAAGATGTGTGGGACGGAAACTGATTTTCTTAATCTTCTCACCTTTCTTCGATATCTTTCCTGAAGTCCTCTGTCCTCAGGGGAAGGAAACCACCAGGCTTACAGTTATATTTCCACTGTAGGCTACAGGCAGATTCAAGTTTCAGTATGTAGTGTATTAACGCAATAAATTCAATTCAATCAACGGTGATTTCTCTCAGATGTAGCACATTATATATTGTACTGTTAAAATATTTGAAGATAAAGTTCAATTACTTATTCTCATATGTTCAGTGCACCATTTTTGAATGAATGGTTACAGGCAGGACTTAAATATATTTTATCCTATTCGTTTTATCAGCGTTATCTATCATTCGTATACAGTGACAAAGAAAAAGCTGAGGAAACTTAAAAATTACAAGACAATTTCTCTCTCCAACCCTTCTCCGAGAATGAAATTATAACTCTTAATGTATTCGTAAGTCATATACATACATAGGGAAATTTATTTACAAAATTAATTTTGTTAACTAAATAAAAGACTATGAATTATTAAAATATAATCTGAAATTTATATTTATTAACCATGCCTGATTTTAAACTTACATTGTTTTAACGAAAAATAGGTAGATACACTCTTAGATTGAGAAAATCTAAATCTTTTTAATTGTAGAAGCAGTAATAGTAGACACAATAGATAGGTTAGTTTCACCCCAGGGACCAGGCTTTAGGCCTTGGTTTGGGAAAGACGTTTTCTCATAAAAACCAACCATACACCCACCTGAGCCTATCTGCAAGTAATCCATAACCGTTTTGGTCTAAAGCTTCAGATCGCTTAATATATACACCAATAACTAATTTCTAATGCCTAGTGTGGACTTTAAAATATTATATTCTACAACCAATAAGCTCAAATTTTAAAATTAAATACTATAGTAAAACAAGATAAATATAATACTTCATTGTAGTACTTTTTCATTGGCATGCTTATAAACGTATATTATATAATAAAAGATGCAACAAAGTTATTTCTGTTATATATGAAACTTTTAGTTAAAAATTGCTTGGCGAAGAAATATAAACATGAAACCAGGGAATTGTATGGTAAAATTTTCTAAAATATATTGCAGTTGCTAAATAACGAGTCATTAATGCACTGGTCCGTATTGCTCATTCATAAACCAGACTAAGAGCTTCTCCATTGATGCCAGAGCCACCAGCATACAAGGTTACAGGGACATTAGGCGTTGTTCATCCCCCTGTATATCCATGTCAAATCAAATCAAATCAAATCAAATCTTTTATTGCTCGTCACAATTACACATTGTATGGCAAACGTCAGAATTAATTATAAATTTAAAACTCGCATACCACATTACCACCACGTCCAAACTTACATAATGTTCATGCATTCCAGTCTCATTCATCCATCGCCAATCTCAACCCACTTTCAGCGCTGGAGTCAGTCATCGAATTGGGCGGTCTCCCCAGTTAAACGCCAGAAACTCGTCAACGCTGTAGAATGCATTTGACACCAGGAAACGCTTAAGACGAGCTTTTGAACTGACGCCTTGGGCGTTTGGGCGTTTGTAATAAAATTTGGCAAACTGTTGATGAAATGAACACCTGCCTGCGAAGGTAAGTGCTCATAAACCACCGTTCTATGTCTTCCAGTACGGTAGTTATCTCTGCCTCTAGTCTCATACCCGTGTATGTCACGTCCCCTGGTTAGGGCACATTTAGACAAACAGAACCAAGATGTTTCTAAAATGTAGAGACTGGGCAAAGTCAACAGTTGCAAAGTTTTGAATGCTGTCCTGCACGACTCTCTGAAATTCAACTTTGCGATGATACGAATAGCTTTTTTTTTGCAATTTGAACACCCTCAGGAAATTATTGCCTGTACAGGCCCCCCACAACACCACTCCATAGGAAAGGTGAGAGTGAATTAGCCCATAATATGCCGCAATCAATACCTGACTGGGCAGTACCGGGCCAAGGACCTCAAAACATATATTCCTGAGGACAGTTTTGGCGCACACATGGTCAATGTGATTATTCCATGTCAACCCTCGGTCGAGGAGTATTCCAAGGAATTTTGAGGAGTAGACTTCTTCCAATAAGGAATCTGCCAACATGACGGCTGACCCACATTGGGAGTCCGTTTGGACGCAGTGTGAAATTCAACACGTTGGATTTCGAAGAATTCGTTTGAAGGTTGAGGTTATTGGAAATATTGCACACAATTGTTGATATCTACAAAGGATTGTAGCTCCAAACCTTCTTGTGTGTTATCTCTGAAACAGAGAGTCGTGTCATCAGCATACTGCACAATTTTACCATGCAGCAGCGATGAATGTACGTCGTTGACGTATATCAGGAAAAGGATTGGACTGAGTATAGAGCCCTGAGGGACTCCATAAACTCAGTTGAATTGGTTTAGAAAATTGGTTTGAGATCTGAACCACTTGACTTCTCTGACTTAAAAATGATTTAAGCCATAAGAGCGGCACACCTCGGATGCCATGAGAATGTAATGTGTCAAGCAGTATTTCATGGTCAACGCAGTCGAATGCTTTAGAAAGGTCCAGGAACACACTTAATGTGTGATCCTGACGTTCTAGACCCTCTACAACCATATCAACCAGACTCACCACTGCGTCTATCGTCGATTTTATTTTTCCTGAATCCAAATTGGTGTTTCAGAAAGCTGGTTGTTATTTGTTTAAGAAATAAAGCATTCTCGTTAGAAAGAGTTTTTCAAATATTTTGCTCAGTACAGGCAAAATTGAGACTGGCCGATAGTTATTTAATGAACAGGGGTTTTCTTTCTTGAAAATTGGATGCACTTTTGCAATTTTTAGGAGAGAGGGAAAAACTCCTGAGTTAAAAGACAAATTGACCAATTGAGTCAGTGGTTTCACGATATGCTTAGAGCATTGTTTTATTAACCACATGGATCTCGATTCTAGATCATTCGATTTTTTAGCTGGGAATTGTTGAATGATTTTATCGAGCTCTTCCTCAACTACAGGAGTCAGAGCCATTGAGGCTGTTGGACTCTGTCTACGCGTGGGATTCCCCTGTGGCAGCGATGGACGAGGGCCCCGTCCACAAGCAACAGACGCAAAAAATCCGTTAAACTCGTCGGCAACCCTAGAGGCATCGCTCACAAGGGTGTCCCCAATTTTGACTGTGATTTGCTTGGATTCTTGATGTTTATTGTTAATGATGCCCCATACAGTTTTAGAAACGTTTTTTGAAGAAGTAATTGATTTTGAGACATCATACGATTTTTGCAGCTTGGATCACCTTCCTGTAAATTTTTTTTATAATTTCGAAAAAAGATTTTGAACTGTTCATTGTGGCTGTTTTTTCTGTTTATTTCGGAGAAAAACTTGAGTTTTTCTCTCGACACCAGAATGCCTTTAGTGACCCAAGTATTATTTACCTTCTTTGGACGAGGGTTTGATCGTTTTTGTAGGGCAGCAGGTGTTGAGATGGAAGTTCAAACATTCATTGAAAATTTGAAACTGCTGCTCTACTGGGTGTGAAGAATTTAGAAAATTCCACTTTTCTTTGAAAGGGAAGCGTTGAGGAGAGCAATATTTTCTGGCCTCGTGTCTCTTATTGTTTTTGGTAATTCTTGGTTCTCTCTCGATTTGTTTTCCACTAATGATAGCCTCTTGGCCATAGTGGTCTGAGATAGCTGTGTTGACCACCGATACTGTGACATTTTTCAATGTTTGTGATGATGTTATCAATAGCCGACTGTGTTGTAGCCGTCACTCTCGTTGGAGTTTTGACCAGCAGTTCAAGGCCGAATGACCTCAGCAGATCGACTAGTCGCTTGGTGGATGGATGGTTGCTGTCCATCGCATCCACGTTGAGATCGCCCATCAAGACGTAATTGCATTGATGGTTAGTCAGGTCAGTGAGTAACACTTCGAATTTTGAAAAAAACTGATCTTCATTTCCACTGGGAGACCTGTAAATCCCCTATCACAATTAATGTTGACCTGTTAGTTTGTACTTTTGATCCCAACTGCTTCGAAATCTTTCGCGGTCGTTTCTTTGATCGTAAAATTTTGTAAAAACTAAATTTTGTCTCAGAAAAATTGCTACACCACCTCCTTTGGAGGTCTGGCGACAGTACGCTTCTGCCAAGTTGTAATTTGGAATTTTGCATAGTTCAAGGTTTTCGTTGTTAAAACCGTTCTCGGTTACAACGAGTATATCTGATTTCAGCTCCTCACACATCAGCTGAATTTCATCCAATTTGTTGGTTGCGTACTGGGCGTTTTGGTGGAGTAGTCTTAGGGAACCTTGAACATGTAATTTTTTGATTTGTCTGATTTTGCCGATTTTGGTCGGTCAATTTAGTCCTTTGCTGTAAAGTGGGTCCCCTAAAAAAACTGAATTTTCTTTTAGGTTTGTAGAGCCTCCTTTGATCTGCAGAATGTCTGGACTGGGGGAGCGTCTCACGGCGTCCGCGTAGGAGACATCCTGGATGCTAGCTGGCCGTTGAGGGGTGGTCGCCGACTCTTCTCGGGCAGCAGCGGGCGTTGGCATGCTGGAAGTGGAAGCAGGCGCTGCGCGAGGATTTCCTCCAAAGTCGCGGCTGCGCCTTCATTTTTGATTCTTGAGTGGCTGGACTCATCGCCGCCACGATCATCCCAGCCAGTAACCGCTTGCCCCGCCAGGAGAGATGTTGGCCGTGTCTCGTGAAATACCTACGGCTGATGTCATCGAAGTTTAACACTCTAATATGTGTGTCTAACAGGCCAGTTCCTCAATGTAGGCATTCACGAGAACGTCTGATAGTGGACAGGGTGGGTCGGGTCCAGATCGTGGCGATGCGGCAGTGTGGTGAGGATTATCTCGGTGCTGGAAGATCCAGCAGCGATGTACCCCCTCCAGATGGCGGTAAATATTTCGCTGCCCGCCAACCTTGTCCTCCTTCATATTCTACACAAGCCTCCATAGTACGTGCTCTATCAGCTCTACTCTACTCCATCAACGGTTGTACCCACAGCCTTCAGCATACAAAGTTGCAGGCACATTAGGCGTTGTTGTAAAAGTATATTAAAGTATTAAAAATCGAAAGTTTTTGCTTCGGAATGTAGAAAACGTTACTATCTTTGAGATTAAGGTGTAGAACCTCGAAAAGTGTACTACAGTTGAATTCATCGCAATTCACGGATTACCAAGAAAAATATGATGTAAGAGATAAGATTTCATTACTAAAAAGATTGAGTGAAGTCTCACTGGTAATCGGTGATTCCATGAGTCCGGAGGGAAGATATGAACTACTGGAAATAATTGTGTCATTTTCCTGAAAGTTTGACATAGATCTTCTAATTGAGGGAAGAAAACTCAATAAGAAAAGTGGAAAGTCTTCTCTCTCCAGAAGAAAAATGACCCGAGCCGATATTTGGACATGGATTGTGTTACCAGCGCGGAGACCATTGTGACTGCTACGCGACTACCTTGCTTAGGTAGAAAGAGAGGTCACCATACAGACTGTTCCACATAATTGTAAAACATTTCTTGAGTTTTTTAATATTTATATTTATTAAGATTTTTATTTTTTACCTTTCTTATCATTTTTTTATTAGTTTAATTAGGCCTGGAAAGGTTAGTTTATGTTGTTTGATCATACCGATAATAGCAATAATAAATTATAAAATGAGGAAATCGAAGATTTCCCCAATGAGGGCAAGGTTTAACCAATTTAAGTTTAAAAAGCCTTTTTTGATAATACTTCCAGGAATAATTATGATGTTTCTAAAAGTTAGAATAATACTGTGGTTTCGATCAAATCTCCAAATATGATTTAAAAGTTAGTGAACAAGAAAATTATCGTTCTGACAGAGTTTCTGCTAATTTCAAAAAGTGTTTTGATATTCAGCAGAAAGAAAGGAGCGAGTTGGTTTCATGGATCCGTTTATATTATTGTAATTTAACTTTTCCGCTACGGAGTTTATTTCAGCTTTACAGTAATTAGTTTTAAAACCATTTAAAAGCGACCTACCAATTGCTGAAAGCTTTAGCTTCACAAGGAGATTGAAATCTGTAATAAATAAAATACACTTGGTTAAACGCAAATATTGAATAACATTGGCATACAATTACTGCAATGTTTGCGTTACTGTATCTAAGAACTTGACGTAATTAAACATTAGGTATGGAACAGAATAATTTTTGATCTTAACTTATTGTGAATAAATAAACGTATTTGTTATTAACAAGATTATTTTAGATATCTTGCTGTATTTTGTTGTACAGTAACTCAAGGTTGATCATGTTTATTATAATAACTCAAACATTAATTCTTTTGAACTTTGCTTTAAAGAACAAACATTAAGTTTAGAGAAATTCCGTTACATGTCTTACGCCTTTTTAAATATTCCGTCAAAAGACTTCTGAAGGTGAGTATATACTAAGTTTTTAAATAATCCCTTTGTCATTTGGTTTAAAACAAAATTAATGTTATCTGTTTCAAGAACCTTTTATAGGCCATATCCACGCACTGCACGTACCACTGTATTCTACAATACTATTTACACCGATATGAACATCGCATAATGTGCATCTAACCTTGTATGCTGATAGCTGTGGGTACATTCATTAATGGAGTAGAGTAGAACTGACAGAGCACGCACTATGGAGACTTGTGTAGAATATGAAGGAGGACATGGATATACAGGGGGATGAAAAACGCCTAATGTGCCTGTAACTTTGTATTCTGATAGCTGTGGATACAACCGTTGATGGAGTAGAGTAGAGCTGATAGAGCACGTTCTATGGAGGCCCGTGTAGAGTATGAAGGAGGACATGGTTACTCCATGGGGATGAACAATGCCTAATGTGCCTGCAACTTTGTATGCTGAAGGCTGTGGGTACAACCGTTGATGGAGTAGAGTAGAGCTGATAGAGCACGTTCTATGGAGGCCTGTGTAGAATATGAAGGAGGACACGGATATACAGGGGGATGAACAACGCCTAATGTGCCTGCAACTTTGTATGCTGAAAGCTGTGGGTACAACCGTTGATGGAGTAGAGTAGAGCTGATAGAGCACGTTCTATGGAGGCCTGTGTAGAATATGAAGGAGGACACGGATATACAGGGGGATGAACAACGCCTAATGTGCCTGCAACTTTGTATGCTGAAAGCTGTGGGTACAACCGTTGATGGAGTAGAGTAGAGCTGATAGAGCACGTTCTATGGAGGCCTGTGTAGAATATGAAGGAGGACACGGATATACAGGGGGATGAACAACGCCTAATGTGCCTGCAACTTTGTATGCTGAAAGCTGTGGGTACAACCGTTGATGGAGTAGAGAAGAGCTGATGGAGCACGTTCTATGGAGGCCTGTGTAGAATATGAAGGAGGACACTGATATACAGGGGGATGAACAACGCCTAATGTGCCTGCAACTTTGTATGCTGAAAGCTGTGGGTACAACCGTTGATGCAGTAGAGTAGAGCTGATAGACTACGTACTTTGGAGGCTTGTGTAGAATATGAAGGAGGACACGGATATACAGGGGGATGAACAACGCCTAATGTGCCTGCAACTTTGTATGCTGAAGGCTGTGGGTACAACCGTTGATGGAGTAGAGTAGAGCTGATAGACTACGTACTATGGAGGCTTGTGTAGAATATGAAGGAGGACATGGTTACTCCATGGGGATGAACAACGCCTAATGTGCTCTTTAATATACTTTTAATTATGCACATTCCATTCTTTACGTGTTCGCATTGTTGCCCATTTTATTGCGCTAAATTTAAGAGCACGATTTCCCTTAATGCGGGCTTAAACGGTTCACTACTTTCTTCCTTTTTATATGAGGGGCCTTTTTAAAATGTCATTTCTGTTTGCTTGTACATGTCTGCGTCATGTGTCACATACGAAGCTACCTATATACTTTAAACGTTGTATGAAACTTAATTTCTATATTGGCAACATCGAGTTCCCTATGTCATGCCCAAGTCGCTCCATGGGTCTTGGCTAAGTGGAAAACACATTGTAACGCGTTATTCAATACACAACCTTCAGCTGTAATGTATTGACTTGTAAGGGGCCTTTGTATTCATTACTCCAGTGTCCAATAATTATTGTGTTTGTTCCTTTGAGGAGGAATCCTATTTGTACATGTAAACATACGCTGTTACGTATCAGTTTGCACTTATTCAGCATACATATTACTCCATTAGTCTCCTAAACAAACTAGTTTATTTATGTTATAAGAGTTTGTTTATCCTATAATATGAAATTAGCGTAAAGAAACATTTCATGAAACTCTATATTTATATCTAATCGAATAGCCATTACTTACAAAATCACTCAGGACATAACCATTAAAATCGTATCAAATGTGGTCAATCAGAAGTTATAGTAGTAATAGAGCTTACTGAAAGTAGTTGAATACTTTTAAAGACTTTAAATTGCTATTTAAAACTATTGTACCTCGCACAGCGAAACGTAAAGGAATACTTTCTCTAAATTGATTGACCAATTATAAACCAGTTTCAACTCTGCTGCATTATAATTAATATCAGTGGTATAATAATTGCTTCATAAA
The DNA here is from genome assembly GCF_021130785.1 of Homalodisca vitripennis. NCBI lineage: Eukaryota > Metazoa > Arthropoda > Insecta > Hemiptera > Cicadellidae > Homalodisca > Homalodisca vitripennis. The sequence goes on along the minus strand of NW_025781049.1, from coordinate 19,809 downwards.
TGTTGAACCTAGCTAAGCTATCTTGGAATCTTAATAAATACTCATACAAGAAACGTTTTGGAAAAGAAAATATTGTTAAGTACTACAAAAATAATACAGTACAAAAGTTTTAAAAACACATTTTTGACAACGAACTAATAACTATGACTAACTAAAATCTTTTAAAACATTATAAATACACTTGGAAATCAGAGCTACCCAAGGAAATGTCATAAATAGATAAAGTTTAGGAAGTGAGAAAATGGACGGACACAAGATGGATGGCTCAGGATCAGAAAACCATTACAAGAGGTAGATCCAGCAATCAGAGTTACATGACCTTCGACCATCATTGTTAGTGATTTACTGCAGTGTTCTCGGGGACAGCTTACTGTTCGTCATCATGCACACTAGCGACTTATTGATATGTGAAGATCTCATCGGTTTATTTATCAAGATATATAGAGGTAAAAATTAAAAGTACTCCCATTAAGAAAATTAGCGATCCTTGACAGATGATACTTCTCTACACTTGATAAATTATACCTCTCTGCACTTGACAGATTATACCTAACTGCACTTGGAAGATTGTACCTCCCTGCACTCGATAGATAATACCACTCTGCATTCGACAAATTATACCTCTCTGTACTTCTTCCAATGAAACTCATATCCGTACCTCGACAGAAACTGGTCATAGCGCTGGCTGACATTATCCACCACGTGGTGTCCAGCCTGGGAGCTGCAGTTAGTAACCAGGGTAGTGTCGTTTACTTCACAGATTACCGCGTTGACAACATCATTTGTTATATTAGGTAAACCGCTCTGTTATTCCATTGGCGATGATTTTGCACTTCGGTAAGTCCCTAAGTAGTCTAGTGTTCTCACGACTTTACCTTTCTAAATATTTGTTTGGTTATCGCTTTCGCTCCTCCTGGCACAGCCTTATATATTATAATAAATAAATAAATATTTATTTTCCAATATTTACATTCATGTTTATAAATAAATGAAAAAACTTAGGAAGTCACTGACCAAAAACAAGTAGCTGGTCCGTGTAACAGATACACAATACACATATAAACAGTTTGTAGCTTGCTCTCACATAAAGAAACTAAAAGGTCAATAGACTGCTCTCCGCGATGTCTGCACAACACTACAGAAAACTACAACCAAAATAAATACATATAGCCGACGTTTATACAGTATAGAGTGACTAGCATCTAATTAGACAATGCAAATAATAAAAAATAAAAAACAAGCTTTGAAAAAAATACAAATATACAATCTTATGTACTAAAATCATAAATAATTTTACCAAAAATGTATAAAATATATATTGAAATGAAAATTAAATTAATGTATTACATAAAATTACATACAAATATCAGAAAAATCACATACGTACACTTACATGCATACTATAGAACATCCACACTCCAAAACATACATTCACACGTACACACTACTATGAAAAAATTATGTAATAATGATGTAAACAATGTAATAGGTGGTTGCATTAAACTTAAATTAATACACTCGTTAAAAAAGCAATATCAGGTTTTGTAAATAGCCAGGATTTTAGTAAGGAGAAGAACTGTTTTAAGTTAATACTCGATTTGATTTCATCAGTCATTTGATTAAATAATTTTGGGCCTACGTATTGAATGGACTGTCTATAGAGTTCTTTATTAACTTTGGGTAACCTGAAGATTCTACTTTCACTAATTCTAGTTTTATACGTCAAACCACTTGTGCCTAAATTTCCGCTTCTAGTATAAAATATTCTCAAAACTTTGTATACTTATAGATGGTCTATAGGCAAGATTTTCAATTGCACATATAGTGGAAATACGCTAGTAGTATACTTTGGCCGTTCCTGGGACAACGCACCCGAGACCGGATCTGGGACAAACCGTGTGAGACCGAATCTGGGACAGAATTTTTTAGAGAGCGACTAAGAGTGTGAGTACGGGTGGTCAGAACCGCGCCGCGCGAATCACCACGCATGTCATCGCTGTCCCGCCACCGCGCAGACACCACGCATTTTTATTTACCACAATTGTGAGTATGTATGTGTTTGTGATTTACTGATCAGATCTAAATAGACGATGTTGTTTACATGGTTGTTCTGGAGCAGTTGATTGTTTTGGTCTACAAGTGTGATTGTGATCTGTTGAATCTTTCGTAAACCGCTCCGAAGAGGTATGTAGTGTTTTTCTTGAGGTGATTGAGATATTTTGTAGCCGTGTGGTACATTAGGGGAAAAGGAGTAGAGGATTGCTGTCTCCAAATGTTTGTGAGAGTGAACATCATGATTGACAAGACTGTTGTTGACAATATTGCAGTGTATCTCGATGACATCAACGGCTCTGAGATTCGGTGGATTCGATGCAATTACATTTTCATTTGAGTTGAAGTAAGACGATTCTTTTTGTAAGTTTGTTGCATCAGATTTTTCAAAACCTAAGAGATCACTAACGGTTTTATCCAAGTAGAATTTAATTGGAGAATTAATTGATATTTTGTCACCATCTTTAAAGATCTTAAAATCGTTAGAATTTACACTAAGATTCAACGATTGTATGTAATCTCTGAAACTCTTTTCAAGTTTTTCAATGGTCCAGTAACCGCATTGAAGTATCAGCGGTTTCGGAATGAAATGTATTTCCAAGTCCCAAAAATAGACTTTTGCATGTTGCAACAAGTTGTATATGTTGTTCTCAGAGTAAAATCCAACAAGAGCTATATAATACTCTACGTTTGGATCCAAGTGGATGGGGTGTTCTAGATGGAGAGTCAATACAGACTCAGTTCCAGTTAGTTTGAGTAATGGCATGGTTGCAGTTTTTTATATACTTATAATTCTATACAAGTTTTAGATGAAGTTACTACCATCATGGAAGTCTTCAAAACCTCTTTCCATATATTTTTTATTTCGTTGTTGAATTTTTTCTGCATGATGTATATCTTGCCTTCTAATTCACTCAATTGAACTTTGACAACCACATCATATGGCTCCACTGCTTTGCTCACTTGACCAATTCTCTGGTGGTTTTTCAGTAGGAAGCTGCCCCATATCTTTTCACCATTTACGGTACTAGTGGGGACAATCTCGATCGCATTTATTATTTTTTCCGATTTTACCAAATGCGATTCCAATAATTTCTTGACTTCGGATAAACCTTGTGAGACTTTTGATACATCACTTGCAAGCTCAATTATCTCGTCAGGAGAAGGGTCTGAATTGGGTTGAGTTTGTATTGATCCAATTTCAATTTCGTCTCCAAATCTGTTGAAAATAAAACCACGGTTTCCATGCATTTTTATTGTTTCTTATACTACGAAGAATATGTTCCCAGTCCTCACCAGCTGAATCTCGTCGTAGAACCTCCAGGCACAGATGTCCACAGATAGGAGGATCGTCAAAACCCCTGAATACGCTCTGAGTTATAAACCAACCCTTTTGGCCCCAAGTACCTGACTACTTCTATTGGAGGATTGACATCGCCATATGAATCAAAATACAATTTCTTTTCACCACGTTTCACATAACACGTCCAGTGAGTACCACCAGATGAAAGGTCACCAAGATTTACAATACCACGTTCGATATTTGTAGGTTTGTCTGGAAGTAACTGTCGCATGAAAACACCTTTAAACTCATTAATGTTTAATATACCTGCTAATTTTTCTATTTCACCAAGAGACAGCGGGAAGATCTCTTTTTTTATTCACAGACAACAATGCATCAAGCTTCAAACCAATACGTCGTTTCAACCCTCTACCCGTAGGATCTTTTTCAATAATGGTGTCTAACTCCTCATCGACTAAACTCTTTAACCAAGGTATAAATTTTTCTCTCAGTAAAGGAGCCACCTTTCTTCTTATTAATGGAGAGATGAAACGTTTACCTCCAGGAACTGACGAATCCACCATTTCCATAATTTCCTTCAAAAACCCTCCTTGTTTATTAGATACGAGTTGGTTGTAACTTAGAAGCAATTGTAAACCTTTTTTGTTCTTAACGGCTCTAGAAACGGCTTTGTGTTGCTCTCCAGAAAGAAGTATACGATCACTTCCGTGAGACAGCTGTTCATTAGATAATCTGATTACTGTAGGTTTCCGTCTTTTGTACGCTGTACGAAGTTTACGTTTTTGAGCTTCGGATAGCCGAACTGTATAATTATGCTGACTTTCCATTCTATACGCTTTCTTATATACAAAACACTTACATGAAAACAATAATTGCCGCCTACTAATGAAAAAAAAACATTTTTATTTTACTTTTTTTGTTTTTTGTTGTTTTTTTATTTGTTTTTACAGGAATTTGATTATGTTTCGAGTAATGTCATATGAGAAATGTGCCTCAGATACAACGACAACATATGCTGTGGTGCCGCTGCTCCCCTGTGGAGATGCAATAGCTTTTACAAAATCTAATTCAATCTGAATGTCACTTCGAGATCTGTCTGTTGTTGGTTGATGTAGATGTGTGTCAATTACAACCAAAGGTGAGTTATCAATAAATTCTTTCAGGTTTACTAACACGTTATTGTCTCCGAAGTTTATTTTTCGGAACCCTAGGTACTGATCGTACATGATCCTGTATATACCATTAGTAATATCAAAATTCTGCAATTCCTGAGGGTACCTTTCTCCATTAATTTTCACAGACACATTTTTGATGTTGCAGCTGTCAAATCTACTAGGATCTTTTGCCTGGGTGTTTGTTCTGTTTGTCTGAAGTGCGATTATAACAAATCTAGGATTGTACACATTTCTGTAAACACTTGTAATATCGAAGCTGAACGATGAACCGAACACCCCTCTTTTGTCGATGCATTGCCATTGAAAGAAGTTGTAGACTAAAGCATCCTTGTCACTCAAATGTTTCAAACCATCAATTAACTGGATTTTGGAAGTGCTGGTATAATCGACTATGGGGACTCGTAACACAAACGACTCTATCACAATTTTTCCATCACCAGGATCCGTTGCTGTGGACCCTGCCCCTTTCCAGTGAAACAACGCATCATTATCTTCATTCCTAGTAAATGTGATTTCAAAACCTCCCTTGTACATCGGGTAACGTAGGTGGTCAAAGAACCCTAATCCTAAATGCCCAAGTGTGCCGAGTGCTTCAAACTTCCCACCTCCTGTAAACGATGATGAGAAACCACTACTTGAGAGTGTTTGTTTTTAAGTGTTACTGTAACTAACAATCCCCTTTATAGTGCTGGTGATGCCGGGGAGTTCTACTGTGTCGATCAATGTATTGTGTTTCCTCAGCTCTATTCTTGAAAACAAGAAGGCCGCGAAGTTGTCTACTAGTTTGACGGTACAGTTAGTTTGATAATCAAATCCATCAGAGTTTTGCACATAATTTCCTTGAATGTGGTACATTATGCGTGAATCATAAAATGCGTCTCCATGATCCAGTTTGAATGTTGTATTGTTGTTGGGTTCATTGAAGTTGAGCTCTGAAACTGGCATTGCATTTCTATACTCACTTCTTGCTATACCGTTCGAAAATTCAATATACAGTTCCTCCATCACTGGTTTTACCACTGATCACTGTTCTAATATATCCTCTCTTATATATAGGGTAAAAAATATTTGCTTTCATTGCTTTATATATCTGATGGGTAGATACATCCTGAAGTTCCTAACCCCATACCGAGTTTACGTTTCAACCACATTCCTCCTGCTGTTGCTAGGCCGACCATACGCTTATTCAAGTCAGCATCATCTGAGGTAACCCTCTCCCAAGCTTTCTTTTGTAATATTTTGTCCGCCTCTCACCTCTTCTGTGTTTTTATGATCCCTATACCATATATCATGCTTCTTACTAGCTTCATCGAGGGGGTTAATTCCCTTATCCCCCCTAGCAAGTCTCTTGTCAAGCTGGGTGCCAGGTCCACAGTAGTTGTACGTATCAAGATTCCAGTTCTTGGGCGCATGTAACTCGAATAGTAACTTGTTAATGATGTCGTTCAAAAGCTCTTTACCTTCTATAACATGTTCAGGCAAAACAGACAAACATCTGACTAGGTACTTCAACCCTTTAGGTGTAGCAATTAGGTCTTCCATTTCATCGTGAAGGAAATCAACCACAGACAGTTTTTCACTATGAAAGTTGTTGTTCCCAGCTTCTTCCTGAGCTTGAATGTAGTGTAACCTGTCAATGAGGTCTTTGAAGTTCTTTATGTACCTATATTCGACCGGACTTTCATTGCAAACCTTTAACCCTGAACCAATTGTTGCCACTTTTCCATTCACCAACTCATCCCGAATAGGTTTTATCATATGTTTCCACTTTAGTCCTTGACTTGATTTGGGACGACTACTTTTGGGATTGTTTCTTTGGAAAAGCGAGTTTGTCCTCACCAATATGTCCTTGTAAGAGTTCCAGTCTTCATCGGTGTACAGATCCTTCTCTACTATATTGTTTTTCGTCAACAATCTCCAAAGACCCTCAGTCCCTTTGTATTTCTTTTGAGAGCTGACTAATATAATGTCATCATAATCAAATGTAATCGGTTCGGAACCGATCATCGGCTGCTCTAGATTTTCATCGTACCAAATACCAAACTGTTTGTCGTTGGATTTTGGAAGGTATCGGGCTCCTAGAGAACCAAGTGTTACTACTTTAGAATCCATCAACTGTTTCATCGATTGCTCTTGAGGTTGTACTTCTGGCTCATCATCGTAATCTACATCCTCAAACGTTCGACGATCTGATGCTTGAGGTTGAAATCTTACTAACTGTTTCATACGGTTTTGACTACGTATCTTTTGTGTTTCCAATTCTCTATGTTGTTGTTCCCTAATGGCTCTGGTGATTGGTTCGTACTTTTTCTCATTTTCACGAACATCTTCTAACTCTTTAAAATGGGTCTGAGCAAACTCACTTTGTAATTTCTGGTTTAACTCATCCAACTTTCTAGCTTTAGAAACAGTGAGTGGTCGATCATGTGTTATTGATATGTTACGATTGGCAGACGTCTCATTAGCATTTGATGATATAGTATTTTTGCTTGAGAAGTTTTTTAATTCATCCTGTTCAGCACGTTTGAACTTTGCAGCCAAGACACTCTGAATTTTTTCAAGTCGCCTTGCTTCTTTTGCATCTAGTTTATTCGCCATGTTGTATACTTATAGTAATAGACACAGAGTTATTCTTCAAATCTTTCAAGTCACGTTTATGAACGTCAAATTACGTTTATACTTAAACGTCAAATTACGTTTATACTTAAACGTCAAATTACGTTTATACTTAAACTTCAAATTACGTTTATACTTAAACGTCAAATTACGTTTATACTTAAACGTCAAATTACGTTTATACTTAAACGTCAAATTACGTTTATGAACGTTAAATTACGTTTATGAACGTCAAATTACGTTTATGAACGTTAAATTACGTTTATGAACGTCAAATTACGTTTATGAACGTTAAATTACATTTATGAACGTTAAATTACGTTTATACTTAAACGTCAAATTACGTTTATACTTAAACGTCAAATTACGTTTATACTTAAACGTCAAATTACGTTTATGAACGTTAAATTACGTTTATGAACGTCAAATTACGTTTATACTTAAACGTCAAATTACGTTTATGAACGTTAAATTACGTTTATACTTAAACGTCAAATTACGTTTATACTTAAACGTCAAATTACGTTTATACTTAAACGTCAAATTACGTTTATGAACGTCAAATTACGTTTATGAACGTCAAATTACCTTTATACTGGTACGTTTTACAACGAAGTATTATTCAACACTTAGTTTCCTTTTTAAATTGCACATATATTTCCTTTCTTGTGGTTTAGCTGTAGTATTAATAGATATGAATCCATGAGGTGTTTTCCAACACTCAAAACAGAGAGCCTCAAATTGGTTGAAAGTCATGTCAGAACCTACAAAGTCCTGGAACACTCTCTTTGTATAGTACTTGTTCATTGTAAACAGACACAACAGATTAACATTGTTTCGTATGACCTGCATATCAACCCGACCATAGCTCTGACTCAGGTAGACACAAGAAATCCCTTTATGACGTCCTCTAATGAAATAGTCTTTTATTTTAGTTTGCTCTTCTAGGAGGCAGTCATCGAATACCACAAGTGAGTTTGGTTTGCAGTCATCGATAGAAATGAGATCTTGACAAGAAGAATAGAAAAACGCAATGTGTCTTCTAAGGTTTTTTTCTAATCTATTGTATTGTTCACGCAGATCTACATATGCAGGTTGTTCTATTGAACGACTAAACACGTATAGATTCTTGAACGGAACTCCATCTTTGTTGTAAATGAAATTCAATAACAAGTTCGTTTTAACCACACCCAGACGGTCCTACAATAAGACACCGTAACGGTCTAGGTAAAAATTGGTCTTCAAATTTCTCTCTGCAATACACTTGAATTTCCATAGTATGTTCTCTTACATACATTTAAAATTTAACAGTTTTCGCATATTCTATGATGACCCCATGCTAGGGTTCGGATATTGTCTTCGAGTACGAAACGCTTGTCGTCCTTTGATGAAAGTACCACTTTATGGTGTTCTACGCTGTAGAGATTGTGTGCTTGACTCCGAATTGTATTCATCGTTTTGTAGTGCTCGATGTTACTAAACAAACAGTCTTTATAGTTGCTAAAGGTAATTTCATTTTCAACTACAGCTTTTTTCACACCCTTAGACCTCTTTATGAAATGGTTGTCTTCTATATTGCTCGCATACATCTTGGATCGTAGTCCTACAAACTCTCGCATGATTCGACCATTAAGTTCATCTTTCATTTTACCCAGAACTTTTTTGTTTACGTGGGGGAGCCCATATTGGTTGGGGTTGGGGTAGTCACTTGTATCAAATAATCCAATTATATGTTTCATGTCTTCGTAGAAGTTTTTAGTTTTGATGTCATATATCAGGGAATCGGTATCGGTGTACACCATTTTTATGTTAGATCCATACTTCTCTTTCATTACATTGTAGTGGAAATCATACATCAGTGTCTTTGATATGTCTAGAATACTCATACCTACGTAAATAGGTTTATTTAACAAAAGTTTTTTCTTACTAAAATGTACAGCAACTAGGTTTTCTGTGAAGATGGTTCGACTCTTAAAGTTCGGTTTGCTAACCCATCTTTCCACTAATTTGGATTTAGTACCCAAACGAATGTCCACACGATTTCTCATATTTTCCATAGTTTTTCCAAAAACTGAGTTGTTCATAAGTTTGAAAAAGTCTTTCTCAAAATCATTTTTCGCCTTTGTACGCTCCATGGTATTCAGATTAATGTACGGTTGCAACCAATTGCTTTGACTGAAACTAAGAACTCTATGAACATGTTTTAGTTTCATACCCAGACTCAAATAAAGCTTTAAATTTTTGTAGTGTACGACATACTTTTCTTTGCCATAGAGAGTTGTCAGAAGCTTTGCCATTTTCGATCCTGGTGGGACTCTACGTTCTGGAGCGAGAGGTAGATCAGAGTGTACGTCGTGTAGTTCTTCAGGATATTCCAAATCAACTTCTAATATGTAGCCTGTGGGTGAATCGTCACTAACTTTCATTACATCGATGTCTGTACTGCTCCACTGAAAGTTTGCATATGGTAGTTTTACAGACATTGCCCACCCATACAGGTTGTTTGCATCCAAGTACATGAGGTAGTTGTTTGGTTTCGATTTGTCGTAGTCTTTCATGTAGGGATTGTTTGCCTTCACATATCGATGAGAACACTGTGAAATACCACCACGAATACCTTTTTCAACCATGAGTACCATATCGATGTCAGTCAATAGGGACAGTTCAACTTTTGTAATTTTTAGCATTGCGTTCCAAGCCAACCCAGGTGCTGTGAAATACCATGCAGGATCTAATTTGTATGTATTGAGACATACATCCCTGAAGTTTTCCATAACATCTGCAAGCAGCAAGACATCGGTTTCGTTATATAGCATTGTATATTCTTTCATGTTCTGAATGTTAAAGGCGGTCCATACATCGCACGCATGTTTGTAATCTTCATTTGTTATGTGTTGTTTATTCAGTCTATTGTAAAATTCTTCTTGACTAGGTAGTGATGTTTCACTATATTTTTCTATACTGTCCATGTAGTCGTAAGGGTACACTCCTTTTCGTAGCAATAAATTGAGGTCCTTACCATTGTAATATGTTGAGATGTGTTTGAATTGAGATCTAGTCAGATTCTTTACCAACCTATCGAGACTTTGTGACATGAACTTGAATGAATCGATGAATCGTAGTTCAATTCCACCTTCCACACTGACCGTAAAGGAAATGTACCGCTCCTCGTTGTTGGGTATCAATGATATGCGATTTTCGAACTTACCAAACTCTTTAATGAATAGGTGAGTGTCGTAACCTGCTAAATTATGAATGAAAACATGAATGAACCTAGGTTTTTTGAAATTGATGTTACACTTGTTGTGAGCTGCTCCTCTAAACAAACCCGTCAAATGGTTATGGTCTCTAACACGATCATCACCAAGAAAATTTCCACAGATATGACACGTAGTAGTAGATTCAAACATTTCCTGTTGCTCTTTTGTCATCAACTGCATGGGGACTATTGCTTCACTCTTGTAAAGTTCATTAATCCTTATCGACTCCTCAATCAATGATTTTACAAATACATGTGCAGCATCGTCTCCAAAGTATTTAATCGGTGGTTTGGAAAAGCCGTCCTCTGACACCCCATACATACAGAAGGAAATGGCATTATGTTTCTGATATTTGATAGCGAACGACTGATGATTACCATTACAATCCACTTTACACGGTTGACATGTTGAAATAGGTGCTAGACAGCATTCAAAGTCTGCGTAATACACAAAGGGCACTCTCATTGAGCAATTGAAATCTTTAAATCTAATTACAGTTCCTGGCTCTGGTAGTTCCAATTTTACAGCATCGTGTGTGTTACAGTCTTCTCTATGCTTGATGAGTAAATCCTCTCTCGTAAAGTGTTGCAAACACCTATTGCATATCCACATCTTATGTCCATTTCGTGAGATCTGTGAACTAACCAAACGGGACATATCTTTGATCCAGCAGTAGTGAGTGTTTGTTTTTTCTCTGATAAACAGTAGATTAACATGTTTTTTCCATCTCGTTATCAGTTATTCTCAGCGGGAATATATCGAACTTGTCATCATAAGCATAGACATTAACAGAAATGCCACTAAGTCTTTCAAACTTTGCTATATCATCAAGTTTCATGGGGCATTCGCAAGTTGCTAGTGCATGAAGCAGCTCTCGTTTGAAAGGTTCGTAATTGCTGATTCTTTCTGGATGAACCTTAACTGGATGTAAAGCTGCCAAAATAGACCACATAAAACATTTCTGATCTTCGTTTTTTACATTAATAACAGCCTTTTTGGATTGAATCTGTTTTGGTAGAACCACATAGCTGGATCCGTGAAAAGGAACGTATCGGTTGACTCTGATCTCCAAGTCTTTCACACTTTTTAGTGACCATTGAGAACCGTTTGCCTCAAACTCCTCCATCTCAACCAACATCTTAAGTTTTGCTGAGTTATAATAGTCAGACAGAGACGTTGTCAAATAAAGAATTTCATTTTTCGTTTTAAAGTTCATGACTTGAGTCACCTCCACATCGTTTATTATTTTCTTGAATTCAGCATGATAAACCATGTTTACCTTAAGATTCTTTTCTTTTACAGCTTCCTGAAGTTTGTCAACAACGAGCGGTTTGCATATCTCAAGAAAAATTTTTGGATCTTTGATCCCACGTTTGTTCATAATCACATACGTTTTCAATCTTCCCGTGAATGCCGACTGGACTTCTGATATTTCATCAAGTATTGTCTGTGACTCCTCTGGAGTACGTACCGGAACCAGATGAGGTGTTGAAGGTGATTCTGTTTCAGACAGAAGCTGTCTCTCTTCCATGGTAGGACTAATCGAATTCTCACTATTAATTGTACTAGTCGGTGTCTCACTAATAATCTTTTTCACACCTGTAGTAATCTTTTGCGGTCTAGTCGGTTTTCGGATCATCGCTTCAAGAGCTATATCGTTTGTATTGACCTTCGGTACTTGTTTGACTTCCCTTGGCCGTTTTGGGTATTTCTTTACCAGCATGTTGATGTCTGGAGTGGGTGCCGGCAGTCTTGTTGTCAGTCTCTTAATGGGTAATATTTCACTCCTGTATCGAGGACCTTCATGAAGTGCTGACAAACGGATATGACGTTTCGATTGTTTGTGACGGTTCCAGTTGGATGACTCTATTGGTGTTTCACAAATCCAACACATTTTACTTTTAGGAGCTGGTTTGATTTCCATCTTTTTCAGACGTTCGTTATATGTCATACCATGCTGGTTTTTGGCACATTTCTGAGATTTTTGGTGCCGAGCCATGTTGGAAACCGTTATTTCCTTACTGCATTTTGGACACGGTTTCTTCTGGGGTTTTATTTGAGCACGTACATCGGTCGGACTAAGCACGTTGTATGTTGGACTCTCTGGGATATGTAGTGGTGAATGGTATACAGGACTATATGGTATATGCAGTGAATAGTCTGACTTATCCGGAACTTCAAATGGTGGTGGACCAAGTATTGATATAATTTTCGATGAATCGGGGTGTATCCTTTTTACTGGTGGTTCAAACTTTGGAGCGTCAGCTGTAGATGGACCAATTATAGCTCTAATTTTGGAATAGAAATCTGGAGTGTCTAACATAGACAAATCAAAATCAGCAATCGCGTCTTGTTCTTCAGGTCTGAGATTTGAATAGGACTCTGGCAACATAGACATATCAAAATCAGCAATCACGTTCTGGAATTGATTGTCACTCACAGCATCAGCGTAGTTTTCCAACATAGACATATCAAAATCCGGAGTTTGTCTGTCTAACTTGGACATGCATTTCTTTGTTTTTTTATGGCGGGACATGGAGGAGTTCCTGACTTCAACACCACACCTTGAACATACTTGTTTCATCGAAGGAGGTTTTTTCATTGAATCCGTTGGAAGAAGCATAAGCTGGTGGATTTGACGCTGACATACACTTCTTTGTTTTTTGGTGGCGGGATAGGTTAGATGCAGTAACCTCAGCTCCACAATTCGGACATTTCTTGACTGATGATCTTCGAAGACCGTCCGTAGCATTGAGAAATGCTGTTTGCTTGCTAGCAGGAGAAAACGCCATTATTATAGAGCTGGCTACTCTCTTACTGTATGGGCGATTGACGATGGAAAAGGATGAGGTATGGATGCACTTCTTTGTTTTTGGTGGCGGGATAGGTTAGATGCAGTAACCTCTTCTCCACAATTCGAACATTTCTTGACTGATGATCTTCGAAGACCATCCGTAGCATTGAGAAATGCTGTTTGCTTGCTAGCAGGAGAAAACACCATTATTATAGAGCTGGCTACTCTCTTATTGTATGGGCGATTGACGATAGAAAAGGATGAGGTATGGATGGATGAGAATAGGAAGAGGAGTAGGAAGAGGGTGGGTGTGTGGGATGAGTGGAAGGAAGGATGAGAGCATTATTAATACATTTGACTCTGAACTAGAACATAGTTTTTTGTAACTCTTTTTCATAAAACGATCCTATTATTTCCTCACCAGACTGGTCTGCTATTTTGTAGGTAACAGGGCAAGTTTTGTTGACGGCCACAATCCGAAAAATTTCTCTTGTCCAATTTCTGCGGTATTTATTTCCAAATACATCTTTCTTTATAGTAATTCTTACACGGTCTCCAACCGAAAGTCTGGGTCTGAATACTAGACATCGTCCAGTGTTTGCGTACATGTTTCTTAAAGTTTGTTCATTGCTTGAATTCACTTCTGATGGGCTCATCTTTATAGTGCTATGAAATTTTCTGTTATATTGACGTAGAAGCTTCTGTAAATGTGACACCCATTTAAAAGCGTTTTGAATTTCAAAGTGCACTTTCATTTTTTCATTGAGAGTTCTATGGAAAAGCTCTATAATGGCACTTTTTTCCTCATTTTCAGTATGGTATAACTTTATTTGATTTTTGTGTAAAAACTCTCTAAATTCCTTATTAACAAATTCTCGTCCTTTATCCGTGTGAAGAAGGTTCGGGGGTTTGTGACCAACCAATTTCGCTCTTCTTAATATTTTACCAAACGATTTAGTAACCTCTTGTGAGCTTTTAGTTTTTAATGGTTCTGACCACGCATATTTTGAAAACGTATCAATTACATTAAGTATGTATCTGAATCCATCATTTTCCTTTGAAAACCTAATCATTACAACAAGGTCTGCAGCCCACAAATCATCAATACCCAAAGTTACAATTTTTCTCTTAGGGAATCGCTTAACCACAGGTTTATGAACCTCTAATGCTCGAAGCAGGATTTCTTTCCGACTTTTCTGCTTCATTAATTCCTAATACTGTCCACAATACACTTACAGTATACCAAACTAGTAATTTATAAGGTGCGGTGTCTCGCGCGGCGCGGCGGTGACTGGACAGTGACGAGGCGCGTACCGATTGTTTGTATACTTATAGAAACAACACGCGGTGTCTCACACGGCGCGGTGGTGGTGACGGTTCAGCAGTCGCGCGGCGCGGTGATGACGAGGCGCGTGCCGATTGCTTGGTGGTGACGGTTCAGCAGTCGCGCGGTGCTGTGCTGACGAGGCGCGTGCCGATGCTTGTATACTTACAGTAACAACGCGTGGTGTCTGCGCGGCGGCGGGACAGCGATGACATGCGTGGTGATTCGCGCGGCGCGGTTCTGACTACCCGTACTCACACTCTTAGTCGCTCTCTAAAAAATTGCGGTGGCGGGACAGCGATGACATGCGTGGTGATTCGCGCGGCGCGGTTCTGACCACCCGTACTCACACTCTTAGTCGCTCTCTAAAAAATTCTGTCCCAGATTCGGTCTCACACGGTTTGTCCCAGATCCGGTCTCGGGTGCGTTGTCCCAGGAACGGCCAAAGTATACTACTTACGCTATCTCTTTTGCTTCTACTTATTATAATACGCATAAAATAATTTTGTGTTACTTTTAAATTATTTATAAAAAATTTATACGTACTTCCCCAGATATTAATTTAGTACTTTAATCTAGATTGGATTAGGGCAAAATATAAAGTACGCATAAGATCTGTATCGCAATAATTTTTTAGAAAATAAAAGGTTCTAATTGATGATCTTAACGTATTATTTAACGCGGTAATATGATCCCCCATGTTAATTTACTATCTATTACTATTACTCCAAGGTATTTGTAACTATTTACTCTTTCTATACACTGACAGTTACATAGATTTACGTTACAATTCATATTGTGGTATTTTAAGGGCCTTTCTAATTCGAAGTCTTTAAATCCAAAGATTATATGTTTAGTTTTTGATACATTTATATAAGCAATTTCATTTCTTTAATGTTCATATTAATACACCCGTTTCAAATAAAAAAACCTAACTCTCTACAAATACGTTTATTTATTTTATTCTTCCATATTTAATAATTTTCTATTTTCTTTCTAACATAACGCTACCTTAAAGCTGAATCTTGTAATATAACTGGAATGTACATTTAAAATACTGATATCATGTGCTGACCATATTTTCTTACGAAGTAAAGATTTAAATTGTATTGAAACCTCTGTTTTTACCAGTGTGTGAGCGACTGTTACACTTGAGTAATATTGATAATATTCCCTCTTTTGTCCTATTTAATTGCCATAAACACAATATGTTAGAAGGGAATTTTGTTGATTATAATTTGGTATGAGCTTATCTACAATTTGTTAATTAGGAAGATGTATAATTGGAAGATAAATGTCTTATAATAAATTGTACAGTATTAAAATTATTGTATTAATAAAAGTAAACAATCTATTACTAGTAGTGTTTAAAGGCCAAGTCACTTGGATTGTTTTTTAAAACAACCATTTAAGAAAGAACAAAAGTAAAAAACGATATATGTAATTAAAATAAGAAAGCGTTATGGTCGGGGTTATATCAAGCATTTTCATAAGTGCTGAACATAATTTAGAACACAAAAAGTTAATACAAAGAACAATATCTACTTAAAATAAAATAATGAATTGCAACAGAGATTTATCCCAACAATGGAAATAATAATTAGCTTGACCGGTGGGAGTACAAATAAACACGTTGTAAATATTGAGAAGACAGAACAGGTTGCGCTCAACAAAATGGGGTTGGTAATGAGATAAAAAAACAATATATTTCTGTTCAGTGTGGTCGGCTGTGTGCGGTACCTCCAAAATTTTGCAACCGTTCCGTATCTATCTACAGCTGTTTAAAATAACGCCAACTAATTATGATGAGGTAAAACTTGTTGGTATTAAAAACAATTATAAAATAATAGCTTTTAGAACATCAACTTTAAACCGTTAGAATAAACTGTTGTAATTTATGGCGTTGTAGCAGTATTAGTATGTATTGTTAAAGATTATTTTTAATAAGTTCTTGAAATGTAATCATTCCGCTAAATTGGATTCTCTCAGACAATCAGCCTCTAAAATTTTTGGGACTTTTTCGTGTTTTTTTGGGTTTTTCAATATAGTTTTTTTATAGTAAGACGCTAGTATTACCTAAGGACGCTTTAATAACAAAAGCGGAAAATATTTACAACAGTTTAAATTGTAAACTGAAAACTGCAGAATGTTTTGTTAAAAAGACTTTTTGATTTTGTTATTCACGACTAATAAGAGGAGTTGCATTGACATGGTTTATATGAGTTTCGTCATGAGAAGAAAACAATAAAAAATGCTACGATGTCATACCACTTCAAAAATAGTTGAATCTTGTGTACTATAAGGGTAAATAAAATGTCCGTTTATTTTTAATTTCTAAAAGCTATTTACTTGATTTTAAATCTTATCAGAATATTAAAGCTTTTGTCTATTACATAGCTCTTGTTTTAGTTCCACAAATATGAACAGGGCGTCAGCGAACAAATACGTAATGATCTGGAGTTATTCAGAGATTGGTGCATTGCATTAGAATACAGGTAGGCTAAATGTTAAAAAGTAAATAAAATATAGTTTTTTACTTCCGTGGTTTTGTCACACTCCTCCTAATACTTCATGCGGAACTTGTAACCAGGGTGCAGCAGACCACCCGTCCGCGATGTATAGCAGCTAAACGGAGAAACCTACTTTCTTCATTAAAACGAAAACCCCTATATTTTAATCCCAATGAATTCGAGAATATATTTTTTAGATATTTCAAGCGTCATGAATATTAGTAATTTTTGGTAATTTCTCAACCATTCAAGATAAATCGAAATTTCAAACACAAAAGCATTAACTTTACTTAATTACATTTAAAACACATAAACCAACACTTAAAACTTTTATTTTTGTGAGGCCTTTAGATAGCAAAGCTATCTTCCTCAGACACATCCCAAACGTGTATAACTTCGTATTAGTATTGGTTTATGTATTTTAAATGTAATTAGGTTAGTAGTAGCCAAAACAAGCCCCATCTTCAACAAAAACATTAGTTTTACCATGGCTATTGATAAGTGTATTGAAAGTCATGCCTTGCTATTTAAACTTTGTAGTGAAAGACAAGATAAAAGGAGACTCGGAGGCAAATAATGAAACAATCTGTGCACAAGACTTGCTTACATTCATTTAATAATCCTCACAACACAAGTGAAAACTTTATTAGAGAGACAAATAGAGTTTTTCTGCGGCCCTACTATAATTACCCCAGGTGCGCTGCAACTGTCTGTAATGGGACCTTAACTAGAACCCTCTGTATCTCAAAGATTGAGCAAACAAGTGGATAATTTGTTATTTCAGCCGTGACAGTGGTTTCTAAGGTGCTTTTAAACAAATGTTCTTTAATCCCTAGTATTACAATGTTTTCTAGCTGTTACGTAATTCCACAATGATGTCAGTATATCGTCTCTTGTTTACGGTAATTGACAAAGTCAACAGGTTTTCCTAAAACTACAAGTACTGAAAATGTAACATAGTGCATTTTCAAACATTTATTTAAAACGAAATTTTTGCAGTTTGATTCTGCAACGCTATTTGTATAAAGTTTAAAGTTAGTAGTAAAATTCATTGATCAAAGTAAGTGGGAAGTCTGAAATATGTTTAAAAGAAAAAAAACTAACTTCTGAGTGATGCTATGTTACCTGCAAGAAATTGTAACTGACATTTTTAGAAATAGACAGCCAACATATCGGAAATTGCATTGAGTGTTTCAGTTTTTCTATACATAACGTGTACAAGTTATATCAGGAGAAATATCAGGTGAAAACTAACTAAGACTATGAGATAAGTACATCATATGCTAATTATGACAAAAAATATGAGATTTTGTTATGTTAACGAATAGTCCAAAGTTAACAAGAAAAATACCAAATCCTTGAAACATAAATAAATACGTTATTGACAAAATCGATAGTCTTCAATCCCCCTCAATATGGTCATGAAGGGTTGTCCCACAGTCTCAGTTGTACAGCTTATGAACATCAGCCCATATCTACGTAGAAAACTTTACAAATAGTAACAAAATGTTATACAGAGTACAGTCTGGTAAATGATTAATAATTGCGTTTGCATCATGAAGACAAGCGCATATCCTCACGGAAAGTTCAACATTAGATAGTGTTTGTTCACATATAGAACAATGTGGTTTGTTTGTGAACATCATCCAGTAGCTATATAGAAAGCTCAACATTATGCTAACCAACATAAAGCTACCCCATTATGTGTTTGTTTATGTGATAAATAATGTGGTTTGTTTACGAACACCAGCTCGTAGCCACACAGAAAGCTTGAGTAAAATTCCCTTTGTAATATTCGTCTCTCAAGTTGACATTACGATAAATCAATTCTTTACATTTAGTTCCAATAATTGTAGTGTGTTACCTATTTTATTCCTTTTATCAATCAGTATATATTTATTGTTCAGAATATAGAAGACTAATATAAAACACTACTTGTCTGTACCTCATATCATTCTGTTATTACATACTCTTTTCAGAAAAACGGCAAAAGGAAGGAATTCTAAAGTGGAAGTTTGTTATCGATCTTAGTGTCAACGCTTATGATATAATGTGAAGGATTTCTACGACCATTTTGAAATGGAATTAAGGATATTTTAAGTAACATATTATTTTACATTTGATGCGACACAATTGAGCATAATAAACTTTGTGTGACAGAAAGCTTAAAACGGAGTTTTCTACATTGCCGTCACTGAACTTAATAGTTACTCATAAGGTATACTCTTTTATTTTGTATATTTTGCAATTGCAATAGGATAACCTGCATTAACAAACAATGCTACTTGAAGGAATTAAAAGTAAAATGTTATATAGTTTAAGTTTCCTTGCAAGATGTTGGGAGTCGACTATCACGGCTGCCGCTCCACGGAGACGTACAATTAGTCAGTTGTCCAGGGGCTATGCGGTAATGGCTCACTAGGAACACAGTCCTCCAACAAATTGTCCTTTTGTCTAAAAAATAAGGCACTTATTCTCGCATGTCTGACACACGTTTTTAGGCAAACTAAAACATTTAGGATTTCTTAATAAACATTTCATGAACAATTAACTATATTTCTTTCATGATTTCAATAGATTTAAATATAAATCAAGAACGCATCATGAAATACAATAAAAAATTCCTTTATTCAAGAGGTGAAGTTAGGGCCGTAAAGCCCTCTCTTCGATTCAATCTCATGTAAATACAGAACATTACCAATGTAAAAACATTTTAACATAACAATTATCTAGAATAAGGTGTAAATAAAATTGCTTAGTTTACATAACAACACT
>NW_025781048.1:0-44052 GCF_021130785.1 Homalodisca vitripennis | reverse complement strand
TTAGAGGAAGTAATTGTGGAAAATTTTTTACCTTTTCAAGTTTTAATTTTAATTGTTTTTTAATTTTCCCTCTAACATGCTGGCGCAAGTTGCTGCTTCGCACTGTCGAGGTCCAGGAGAGGAACTCTTGCCTCCTGCTGCTCTCTCATCATGGATGGTCGCGGACAGTTTCCCGGGATTTCCTGCTCTGCTGGAAAGTTGGCCTCCATTATGAGCTTAACACCACTAGACAACATATGTGATACCCTGCTATTTGTTATTTATTTTGTTATTGTTGCCAGTTATTAGAGTTTATATTTTGTTATTTAGATTTTAAGTTTAGTTTAAATGCTATTTAGAGTTATTTCTTGGTTTTCATTAGGAGCCCGCCCTTAGCCGAAGGATACCGAGTGGAATTGGCAGTTCTTGTTTTAAATTGTGACGTTTCCTAATTTTTATCCAGGTGCAACTGAGAGATAACACCCGACATATTATGTTAACTCTAGCAATGATTCTTTGGCCAAAATTGTTATTTCGACAGAGAGGTTCTTATCTTGGTTTAAAGACTTAGTTTTTTCCTACTCTGTGGTGGTGACTGCGAACTAAAAAATGGATCTGAGCACGCTATCCACGGTGTTTTCTTTTATCCTTTTAATTCTGATCCGCCCATCCCGTTAGCCACCATGGTGGCTTGCTTCCTAATTGTGTATTTTGGGTGTGCGAACGGAGATGTGCGGTTTCTACTTCAAACACATAAACGTACAACGTTAAAAGTAGTGCACACCATATTGCTTTTGAAAATCAACAATGCGTACAAAGGCGACTGCTACAAGAATGAAGTACATAAATCACCAATCTTGAGCATCTTGACAGTAGACGGCCCAACAGCATTACTCCTCCCCGATAGATAACGGTTGACTGCTGGCCTAATCTGGTCAGTGAACGTAACGTTAAAGGCTCGTGTCTAAACCTTATAAATTATACTTTTACTCCTCCACGCATGCTCCATTAACCCCGGCATTGATTACATAAACTTAAAATATATTTGTTATTGTGTCAAATTTTATAATTTGTTTATTTTTTAATCAAATGCAGAAAGATTTTAATGTTTCAAATATACTTTTTTAGTTAACATTTAAAATAATACTAATATTATTATTTCCTTAAACTTATTAGAAATTAATTATTAAAATATAAACAATATTTATGTTTTGCGAGTATGTAAGAGATAAAGATTTTATGCAAAAGATTTTCCTAGATAAGAAAGATTGATTATACTTATGCAAGTAAAAATGCCAAAAACAAAAATTTTAGTTTCGAGGTTACAAAATTAAAACTAAGATATAATAATCATAAAGTAAGAAGTAAGCAATAATAAGGCAATTACGTACATGTGTGTCACAGTCTATTTTATTCTAAACTTCCTAATACAATTAGATATAAATCAGAATAGAACACTTCAGCTGATTCTAAAAATTCATTATATGTTTACTATTAATTATTTGCTTGTATAAACCTTTTTTGTATCCTTTTTGAAAACGACAATTTAGTCAAAAAAAGGATTGTATGAAGTTCTTATTATTTTACTGTTTAAGGAAGCCTCTGTGCATTTATTTTCTGCACACAGTATATATATATATATATATAAGTAGATAGTAATATGGCGGTTCTAGCGCACTTTCGGAGCCAACAGAAAATCAAGGGAAAATACTGTTTAAAGGACAATAAACGAATCTGTAAAATCAAACAGTAACTCACGAATGAAAAATTAACTGAATCCGTTTCCAAAAGCGACCCAGAATCCCCTACTGACCAAAAATGAAAAAATCACGAATGAAAAATTAACCGAATCTATAGCTGTTTGCTTCTACTTTCTTGAAGCTGTCAAAATCAAATCTATTTGAAATGTCTGCTACGAATAAACTATAAATTAAAACTTATAAACGGAAATGATGGAATTTGCTAACAATCACTCGAGAAGTCGGGGAGAATGTGAGTAAAACCACATTCTTTTGACGAGGTTCTTCATTTAATTTCTCCAAATGTACTATAAAATCATCAAAGATTTCAGGCTTAAAATCGTAATCAAATTCAACATCCAAATAGTGAAAGATTATAGGTAAAATCTTCTCATAAATAAACATGTGGATCGATACCTACAAACCTAATGTATTCTTTGAAAAGGAAAATAATTTTTTCAATGGTTCTAAGAGATAAGTAAAAATTTTTATTCTGTTTTTCTAAATTCTGTAACAAATTTTGTTTGTTTTTTACCTCCATATTGCAATTTTTGTAAGCAGATTATTCAAATGTGTTAGTTTAATTTCGAAATTTCTTAGTGTTTAGGTCTTTCGTACAAAATTAAATTACAATCTCTACAAACTAAATATCTTTTATCGATAATTTCTCCTCTATTAGAACACTTGTAACAGTTGGCATTATACTCTTCCATTTAAACAGAAAGATTTTTTGTTTTAAATGGAGATTATGGAACTAACTCTGCCGAGATATAAATTTTTCAGCGCAAATGTTTGTGTTTACATTTCTACAACAGAGATAAATAGAAATAATTTCATTCTATTGTACAACTATTTAGGATATTTTGTCTATGTCTATGATTACAAAGATTATTCCGGAAGAAATCGAGATTTTTCATCAACGAAAGAGTATATTTTTGAAGTTTTAGAAGGAATGAAAGAGAATAATATGAACATCATCAATTATTGTAAAAGACAAAAATGAATGATTGTGTCTTTGGGTGTAGTGTTGTTAGTGTGCGTGTTTTGCGCTATGGGGAATCACATCACATTCAACTTCTACGGTGTCTATTGTTTAGAGACTTGGCCCTGCACTGCTACTGTCCAACCAAGTTAATGGCTAGGAGCTGTAATTCGGGTCTTAGACTCTGGAATTTTTTTGTTCCCAAGTCTCAATTTTCTTTGGTAACTACTGTGTAGAAGTTGATGGAGAGATACAATTAGGGAATTTGGTGTTGGGTGTTTTTGTAAGTGTAATGTTGTATTTAATGAACGATGTGAGAATGTAATGAACGAATTAAGGAAGAGAAGGAATTAAGGAATGAAGTGGAAAGGTGAGGAAGCAAATGGCGCGCCAACCACAGTTGTCATTACTCGGCTTGTTCTATAGTCCATTACACTATGGGCCACTCGTGTAAAGACTTGTCCCCAACCACTGAACGACAACCATGTCTTCCTCAATAAAAAGCGCGCCTGAAGCTCTGGGATTTGAACCCAGAACCTCAGGCTTTGAAGGCAAGCGTCTTACCAACTGAGCTAGCGGAGAGTCTCGAAAGTTATAAGCTATATCTCTGCTATATAAGTTGTTCAATTAGGAGTGCTAGTTTACAAGTTTATTAATAATTTTATATTTCAAAAACCACTCAACCGATTTTAATGAAATTTGGTACACATATAGTAAATACTTAACTCTTTCGACTTAACTTATCCATAAGGGTGAAATCATCCCCTATTCTTAATATTCATAAAAAAATAAAAAAAATTATCAGAAAAATCTGAAACTTCAAAAACAAGCGAGTTCAACTTAAAATTTCATGAAAAATAACAAAATTTTCAAAAACTACCCCAATCATCCCTTATCTTAATACTCTTATATCTCGAGAACTATTGGAGCTTTATTGCTGAAATTTGGTATATAGGATCAGTAAAATATTAAAAGTATTTTTTAAAATCATAACTTCCGGTCCAACCCTTAAGATGACCTTGGAATAGTTTTTTGTTAATATCATCCCCATTTTTTAAGATATTCTTTTGAAATTAAAAATGAATACTTATATCAATGTCTTTAACAATTCTGTAAAGTTGTAGAATTATCCAATGAATAATATAGACAATAAGACGAATTTTTCAAAAATTTTACTGAATTTTCTCCTAATATCGTTCTTAATCACATCATAGGCTAAAAATTTTCTCAGAAACCACAACCACATAACATGTCGAGTTAGTAATAGCATTTTGAAAATCCATATTGATAAATTATATCGTTCTTTGAACCAGAAATATTTGTCAAACTCTTTGTTGTATCAATGACATAAACAGGTCTATTCGCTAAAAATTCTTTAGGATTGTAATACATTTCCTTATTATTACAGTAAACTTTCTTAAAATCTTGATACATCTGATACATGATTTCTGAAAAGACCTCCTGAAATGTTTAAATTTTGTAATTCATCTGGATAATAAGAACCGTTCAATTTTACTCTGATATTTTTTACATCCAAACTATCAAACTTTGAAGGATTTTTTTCTTGATTATTCTGTCTACCTGTTTGAAAACCAATGATAACGAACTTGGGATTGAAGATATTTCTATAAATATTTGTAATATCGAACGAATAAGTTTGTTCCGGAAATACCTTTTTTGTTCAAATACATTGCCAATCTAGAAAATTAAACATAATGTTTTGACTTTTTGTAATTTCATCAATCAAACCTAATTTTACTCGTGGTTTTATAATCAATCATTGGAACTCTAATAAAAAAATCTGTAATTTGTTATTTTGTCCATCAACAGGCATAACATTTCCAGTTGCAGTCTTCAGAATCACATCATTGTCTTCTGCTCTTATAAAACTTAGATAAAATCCTCCTTTATAGATCGGAATAGTAACATTTTCAAAAAATCCTAATCCAAAATGAGATAAATTTCCAGCTGCTTCAAAAACATCAAATTTAAAATCTGATTCAAAGCCATTAGAAGTTTTGAGAAATAACATCACTTTTTGAATACGAAATAGTTCCTTTAATTGTGCTTAATTGGCCACAGTTTTCGACTTCTTCTATCAATTTATTGTGTTTTCTTACTTCAATCTTAGAAAATAAAAACGGTATAAAATTATCGATTAATCTAACATTATCAGTTTCCAAGATATGCTTGACCATCTTGTTTTGTTAAAGTTCCAGAAATATAAAACTGGAAGTTAGAACGAGCAAAAGTTATCTCCAAAATCAATATAAAACTCAGTTCTTTTATTCGGTTCATTCAAATGTTGTTTACTAATTGGATAGAAATTTTTAAAACTCCGCCCTTTCAATATCACTAGCATATTTTCTGTAGTCCGCCATTTAATAAGAGAAAATTTAGAAATTTTAAACATCATGTATAAGAAAGATATCATTTTTTTCATCGATCTAATGTACGTTTTTATAAGAAAAGATATAAATTTTAGTCATTTTTAATGATCTACTTCGTCATATTCGGGATTCTCTTTCCTTAAATTTTGCGATCTCGGTCACATATTTCAATAAAATTTGCACAGGATAGTAACCGCTATCTATAATATTGTTCCAATCAACTGTATCTTTATTTTCATCCAAAAATTTTTATACTCAAGTGTTGATAGAGACAAGAACAGACATATGATCTTTTAATTGATAATGTATATTTTCTTGAATGAACTCTGGGGACAGATTTTGATATTTTGCAATGTTATACCAATTTAACTTGTTTACGTATAATCTCATCATATCTTCGGATAATTCATATTTTTGAGAAATATCATCCCAATGTTCTTTTTTTCAAATCTCTTTCGTGTTGCATTATAAAAAGATCGAAAGCACTGTAATGTCCCGCCATCTCTATTTATTAGGAAAAAATTTCAAGTTTTTATAAATTGGCTCTTTTTAGCGTTACATTCAGCACATTTTCCAGAAACCTCTTTTAACTCCATTGATATTTGCATAGTATTTTATATCATTTGTTGCAGTTTTTGCCTTACACGTCACACAATATATGAGCGCCATTTATTTAGGGAAAATTTATCGTGCATAAAACCCTGCGAGAATGCCTATTTTCAGTAAGATCTTCCTCGAACTTATTAAGTTTTTCTTCTAATTTTTGAAATTTGACAGCATAAGAATCATTGTATTCAACAAATTTATGACCAATATTCTCAAAAGTTTTCTTAGCATCTAAACTAAACTTATCAAAAGACTCTTTAAATCTAGTAAGTTTTTCATTAATTTCACCAACATCGTCTACTGATCTTTTACTTCTTTTCATCAAGTTTTTCATAGACTTCTGTTGTAAAATCTTTAACATGCTGTTTATGATTCTCATAATTTTGTTTTAGTTCATTAAACATTTTAATAGGATCTTCTAATTGAATCATTACAACAACATCAAATGGATTAATTCCTTTACTAACACCGCTAATTCTTTTTCCTTTAAAATCTAAGGCATTTTTAACATTCGGATCATGTAAATCAACAATATCGATGTTTTCTGATAATTTTAGAGGTTTTAAAATTTGTTCTTTAACAACAACATCATGTTTGTCAATACCAGGTCGAACACCGACAATTCTTTTCTTATTAGCCAAACTAACATAATTCTTTTTCAACTTTGATCGCTTCAGTAATTTCATCATCAGCTTTTTCGATATGAGACATTAAATTGGTAAATAATTTTTTTACACCATCATCAACTTCTTTTTCCAATGTTTTTATTTTATCAGCAACTTCATTTGAACTCATGAAATTTGCAAGTTTGTTATCATATTCTGCTTTAAAATCTTCAATCTCGACAGCAAACATATCTGAATCTGGAAGGTTTTGTAATAAATTTTCTAACTTGTTATCAAACTCATTTCTCAAACTATCAAAATTCAAACTATTATCTACATTTTGAATAATTTGTGTTCCAAATACGTCAAAAATATTTTGTGAATCCATATTTATTAAGTAATAATTTGTTAACAACTTCTTTAAAATCTTTACCAGTACTCAGTTCATTCAAAACAAAAACACATAAATGACCACAAATTGGGGGATCTTTATAGTCTTGAATCTGAGAATCATTGTAGTAGACGCTTGATTTTTTCAAATATTTAATCAATTCTATAGGTGGTTTGTCCTCAATTCTTCCATACGAATCAAAATAACATGCATTCTTATCATTTTTATAATAACAAATCCAATGCGTTCCACTTCCCATAATCGAGTATAAATTCACAATTCCACATTCAAGTTTCTTACTTTTTCAGGTAATGTATCTCTCATGAAGATTCCTCTAAAATGTTTAATATTTTTGCAGATTTCTTTTCCAATTCCCCCCGAATGTTTAAAGGTTTGATTTCAAATTTTTTTTAATGTTTGATTTCACGTAATTCAAAGTTTTTTTCATCTAATCCAGATCCTGTAACATCTTCCAACTCTTTATCTAACCAATTTAAAATGTTTCGAACAATAGGAATCACATCCTTTTTAACGATTGGAGCAGCTTTACGAACATAAGGAACAACATTTTTAACAACTGGAATATTTTCTCCAAAATCTAATAAATCTTTCAAAAGTCCACCATTTTTAAGTTCTTTCAACTGATTATAAGAAAATTCTATTCTGGTTCCTTTATTGTTTTTCTTATGTTTTTCGAGTTTATTGTATTGTCTATTTGTTAAAAATATCTTATCTTCGCCATTTTTTAGTTGATCTATTTTAAATTGAATACTAACGGGTATTTTCTTCTTAAAAGCGGATTTTATTTTTTCTTTCTGATTTTTGCTGAAATTTACATTCACCTCCATTTATATAGTTAAAATTTCAAGTTCTCTTCGATTCCCATTCCTAGTTTTCTCTTCTAAAACATTGCTCCAGCTGTTGGAAGCGCAACAAATCTTTCACCTAAACTAGCATCTTTTGATAAAAATCTATCCATTGCTTTATCTTGCAAAACTTTATCTGCTATATGTCTGGAATTTGTGTCGCTATGTTTTGCATAAAAAATATCGTTTTCCATAGCAGCTTGATCTAATTTATTTATACCAGGATCTCCTCTTTTTAGTCTTTTTTCGAGTTTTGTGCCAGGCCCCAGATACTGATAACTTGGTACGTGTAATTCAAAAGGTAAATTGTTGATAAAATCATTCAAAAGTCCACTACCCTCAATCATAGATGAACTTATTGCCGGCAAAATTCGTTTTAAATATTTAATTCCATCAGGTTTTTCAATCATTTCGTCAAGTTTGTTCGAAATAAAATCCTTAATCGCTTTCTTCTTTTCATTCAAAAAATTGTTATTTCCAGCCTTCTCTTGAGCATAAATATAATTAATAATTCCATCGAGTTTTGTCAAATCGTCGATATATCTGTATTTTAATCTTATTATCACTGTATTTTCTTACACCTGATCCTTCGATTCGTTTTTCCCAAATTGGTTTAATCAAATTGAGATATTTTTTACCTTTACTTGACTTTGGTTTCTTAGTTGATGGATCATTATTTTTGTAAATTGAATCAGATTTCCATAAAATTTCTGTATACTTTTTCAAGTCTTCTTCAGAATATAAACCGTCTTTTGGAACATCAGTGCCTGTTAATAATCTCCATAAACCCTGAGTACCTTCGTACATTTTTTCATTAATAACTATGTCATTATGCTCAAAATTCACGGGCAAATTTCCAATCATAAAACTTTTCTTTTTTCTGTCCCAATACAAACCAAATTTATCATCCTTTGCTCTAGGAAGAAATTTTTTTAACCAATTTCACCAATTATTATATCCGTTGTTCCAGGACTTATTGGTTCAACTATGGTAGAGTCTTCAATGATTCTAGGTCTAAATGGTGTTGACGATGGTAATTTTGGCAATTCAAACTCAGATTCTGGAATTGAAATATCGGCAAATTGTCGTACAACTGGAACCAAATTCATCAAATTTTGATTATCACTTAAAACATTTTCAATTTTGCCCTCAAACGTTTTTTTTATTGCAGAAGTTACAGGTTGATTGATTTTGTGAATAAATTCTTGTTCTTTTTCATCAATTCGAATCTGTTCTTTAAATTCTTTGATTAATTTCTTTTCGATTTGATCAAGTTTTTTTCGCTTCTTCAGAAGTTACGTTCACCATTTAATTAGAAAAATTTTGAAAACGTGAACTTGGAACGTAAAAACGTGAAC
The DNA here is from genome assembly GCF_021130785.1 of Homalodisca vitripennis. Taxonomy (NCBI): domain Eukaryota; kingdom Metazoa; phylum Arthropoda; class Insecta; order Hemiptera; family Cicadellidae; genus Homalodisca; species Homalodisca vitripennis. The sequence continues at coordinate 35,136 of NW_025781048.1, read as the reverse complement.
GTGGAACGTAAAAACGTGAACGTGGAACGTAAAAACGTGAAACGTGGAACGTAAAACACGAAACGTGAAACACGAAACGTGAACGTGGAACGTGAACAGATTTTACCGTTTTTTTTTTTCTGTTATTTTCATAATGTAAATAAAAAGTAAAGATAATGTAAAAATAATTGTAACAAATATTTTATCAAGTAGATTTGTCAGACCACTGAGCAGCATTTATATTAGAAAATTTATTCAAATATTTACCATTTTTAGGCTTCAAAGTTAGATTAATAGTTAAAAATCCATAGTCTTCTTTCCAAATTTTATCACATAATTCATTAAAGTGGTTAAAACTCATATCAGATCCCACATAATTGTTATAAATCTTTCTGGAATAATGATCATCTTGTTTAAAAACACACAACATATTCAAATTATTTCTTATAACTTGTTTATCAACCTTTGAAAAGCATTGAGAAAGATAGATACAAGATATGTTTTTGTGACGAGACATTACGAAATATTCTTTAATAACGTCTTGATTTTCTAAAATACAATCATCGAAAACTATTAAAGAATTTGGTTTACATTCGCTTAAGTGAACTATGTCCTCGGAAGCATTATAAAAATGTGATATTTTTTTGTTTAAGTTTTTCTCAATATTTTCAAATCTTTCTTGTAATTTTTTATAGGCGTCTTGTTCTAAAGATTTACTAAAAACATACAAATTGGAATAAGGAATCAACCTATTGTAGATAAAATTCAATAATAAAGTTGTTTTTTCCACATCCACTTGAACCAACAATTAACAATCTGATTGGTTGATCTTTCTTACTTTCTTCAAACGTTTGAAGTTTTATCTGATCTTTTTGCTTTAAAAATTTTTCCATTTAAATAGCGAAAATGAAGCTGTTCAAGTTGACTTCAGAAAGCTCTCAATTATTTTTAAACTTGGAACATCCTATACACTTAGAGGAAGAATCAAATTATGTTATCGGTTTAAGCGGTTTTTATTCTGACAATCTTGTAATAAATATTAGTGAAAGTTCTCCTTATTGTATAGGATTTAGTGAGAAGAACATAACAAAATATTATGGTTTAAACAAAGGATATTATACCTTCGATCAAATAAAAAATTCCCTTAAAAATTATCTGAAAACATTCAAACAATCAGATAAATCTTTAAACTTTGACGAAAACAAGTTTGAAATGCAAAAAAAATTATCTCTCTAATAAAATTCAAATAAAATCACCAGTAAGAATAATGTTTTCAGCAATTATAGTAGATTTATTAGGGTTTGTTCAAGAAACTATTGAGCCAAATCAGGTATATTTAGGAAATAAAACGCCAAAATTTAGACCGTTTGATGTAATTGAAGTACATTGTAATCTCGTTGAACCTAGTTTTGAAAATCATACCGAACATTTACACAAAGAATCTGAAATTTTGTACACTTTTTTCCCAAATGTTGCTTATGGATCAAAAATCAGTGAAAAAACCGAATGAAATAGACTATATTCCAATTAGAAAAAATATGAAAAGAATTCAAAAAATCGTCTTAAACTGTTCAAGACTCTGAAGGTAATTTATTGAAAAATGAGAGTAAAACTACAATTATACTTAAGATTGTTGAAGCAACGGACATGAATCATGGGGAGCTATTGAATAGCTTACCTTCAAACTTTCAAGAAAACACTGTTTTCAACCTTTACACTCAAATAATAGCTTGTTAAATTTTTTCTATCTAAATGGAGTCTGTTGTGGATCTACTCAATAATCAACTTACATTCAATAATAAAGACATTTGCACGATTGTTGACGAAAATAATGAAATTTGGTTTAAGGCTAAAGATGTTGCAGAAATATTGGAATTTAAAAATACGAGACAAGCTATCATAGATCATGTTAAAGAAAAATACAAAAAAAAGCTTTGAAAACATAGATTCTGACAAGGGTATCGAATCGCGACTCTTACAAAAATTACATCCAGACACTATTTTCGACCTTTAAACTCAAAATAATAATTGCTTGTTAAATATTTTTTCTATCTAAATGGAGTCAGTCATAGATCTAAGAAATAATCAACTTACATTCGATAACACGAATATCTTAACGATTGTAGACGAAAACAATGTGATCTGGTTTAAGGATAAAGATGTTGCAGAAATTTTACAATATGAAAATACTAGACAAGCTATCATAAATAATATTGATAATGACGAGAAAATAGCCTTTAAATATATAAATTACAAGAGTCTATGCCATAGACCCTTTCAAAATCTTCATCCTGACACTATTTTCATTAATGAATCTGGATTTTATTCTTTAATACTAAGATCTAATAAATTAGAAGCAAAAACCTTTCAAAAGTGGGTTACAAAAGAGGTTTTACCCTCCATTAGAAAATTTGGTGAGTACAAACTTGAAAACAAGATTAAATATTTAGAGGATGAAGTTAAACACTTGCAAATTAAAGATGAAATCAAAACGGAAATAATTGCAAAACAAAGTGTAAAAATTGACTTAATGAAACCAGATCTTGTTTGTAAAGATTTTGATAAGAAAAAACACCATGTTTTTGTTATTAATTAAAAATAATCACATGTGGGAATGGCCTTATTACGTTATCAGAGCTCAGAAACGAGAAATACCAAACCGATTAAAACATCTAAAAATAAATTATCCTGAATTAGAGATTTTGTTCATTGATGACGAACCAAATTCTATCAATCTGTATAACCAAATGAAAGAATCTTTGAATATTTTATACAACGGAAATCATTTTACTACAAATATGACTGAATCTCGACTGATTTATAGAATATCTAAATTACACGATGAAAATGTTTCTAAATTTTACTAAACATTCGAATTATGATAGTTTGTTTGTAAATGTCTTTTAAGATTATAGAATTGTTGAATTTCTCTTCCGCATACGCAATGAACTGGTCCAGCAAAGATTTCTCTAATATGCTTTACAATATGCTTGTTTTTTATCTTTACTATAATGCCAATTGTTAAAATTCAGAAATATTCTTAACTATTTTACAGCGTGTGCATTCTTTCTCTTCTAAAGTTAATTTTTCCATTTTATCATATAATTCTTTTCTATATTTCTTATTACAATCTTTACAATAATAGTATAATCCATCTTTGGTATTCTTATTTTTAGAAAATTCTTCAAAAAGTCTAAATTCTTGACATATTGTACACTTCTTTTGGGCCTCCCATTTATATAGAAAAAATTACAGCTTTGACTTTCTCAATTCATATTCGTAAACACTTCCGGTTATTTCTCAATTTTCAAAAGTTTCCAAGTTTATTTAATTCGTCTAATATATCAGATTTCGCTTCATTTTTATAGCCATAAGGTACTGTATCGATCTTATTTTCTAGGACAATTCTCTTATTCATCTTTAGCGTTCAGTGCCAGCTTGTTTATGGTAACTGTGTACAACTCATGTTTGTAGCTTTTGATTACTGTCATCTCCCTAAATTCTTCTTTATCTTCGAACAAACATTTCTTCAAGTTTTCGATATTTATTGTTTTATTTACAACGCTTCTCTTAATTCCTTTGCATCTTACTGGATTTTTGTCTAGATATTTGTACGAGTACATTTTCGATCTCAATCCAAAAAATTCTTCTAAAACTTCGCTTATTTAAACTCATCTTTAAATTTCCCTATTACCTTCTTATTTTTAGTAGTGAAACATTCGTGATCTTTTGGATAATCGCTCGTATCAAAGTCCTCTATATTTTCTTTAATAATTTTAAAAGGATCTCGTTTCAATTCTAGAAAATAACTGTCTGTATCCATGTAACAAAGATTCAAATCTGGATCAAACTTCTTTAATTTGTTGTAATAAAACTCGTACATTAGCAATTTTGATAGGTCAAGAACTGAAAATCCTATGTAGATCGGTTTGTTAAATTTAACCTTTTGTTTATACATGTGACTCGCTATACAGTTGTCGTCAAAGATATTAAAGCATTTGAAATTTGTTTTCTTGGCCTGTTTAAATTGAAAATTCTTCATTTCCTAGTTTGATATCACATCTATTTCGCAACATTTTCCATACTTTTTCCAAAAACCGAGTTGTTCATCAGCTTATAAAAGTCCTTTTTCGAAGTCACTTGTAGCTTTGGTTCTCATGTTTGTGTTAAAATCAATGTACTTTTTCATAAAAGGCTTCTGATCAAATGCAATAACTCTATTCACATGTTTCAAAATCATACCTTGTTCCAGATAGAATTTCAAATTTCTTGAATGAACAACGTATTCAGTTTTATCCAGTAAAGTTGTGCAAAGTTTGTTTTTAAAATGTTCGGGAGCAAGAGGTAAATCCTTGTGATGTTCGTGTAAATTTGTTGGATATTCTAGATCGACTTCAAGAATATATCCATAATCTTCGTCGCCAGTGAGTTCTAAAATTGTTTCTTGCCATTCTGCTGTTGTATATGTTTTTCGGGTTCATCCACTTGATTTCGTTATATGGTAAATTTTTGCATTAGGCCATACCCATAAAGGTTATTAGCATCGACGTACAACAGATAGTTTTCGGGCTTTGTCTTATCAAAATCTTTCAAATATTTGTTTATTTGCTTTAACATATCGTTTAAATACATTGAGAAATGCCTCCGCGAATACCTTTTTCAATCATCAAATACATATTATAATCACTAATCAATTGTAATTCTATTTTCGTTAATTTTAACATAGCGTCCCATGCGAGACTTGGAGCTGTTAAATAATGTGCTGGATCGAGTTTGTAACAATTCAAGCAAATGTTTCTGAAGTTTTCAAAAATATCAGCAAGCAATAAAACATCTTGGATATTGTACAAATCAGAGTAATTTCCAAGATTTTTATCTTTTAATTTGTTCCAAACGCTCAAGTAATGTTGAAAATCTTTCACAGATATGCTCTCATCTGTCAAAAGTGAATAGAAATCTTGAATTTTCAGGTCTTCTGTGTAATCAAGTTTTTCAATACTATCGATAAATTCGTAAGGAAATATGCCTTTTCCAGACAATATTTTAAAAATCTCGTTGTCGTCATTTGGCAGTCTTGTTAAAATTTCATTCAATATTCTTCCATCCTGTATTAAAATGATTTGTATGCTTGAAATCATCTTTTTTGAGGTTTTTAGCTAACTTTTCAATAGACGATGCCATAAATCTGAACGTATCTACGAAAGAAAACTTGATGAACTTTCTTGGTTTATCATCTTCAAACTCATACCCATATCCTGAATTTACTGAATAATTTATATATTTTTCATCTGTGTTTGCGATCAAATCAACATTTCCATATTGTTTTAGCCAATTCTTTTATGTACAAATGAGTATCGTAATTTGACATATTGTGACAGAAAACTGGAATATTTTGAGGAAATTTGAGATTCAGATTACAAGATAAATGAGCAGCACCTCGAAATTTACCTGTTAAATGACAATGATCTCGTACTTTTTTTCTTGTTTGATTATAAAAACCCTCACATTCACAAATATGACAAAGACTGGAATTTTGGTACGCTAATTCTTCTTCTTCGGTCAATTTCATAGGTTTTTTGTTCTTAGAATTATACTTTTTAGCTATGTATTTTGATATTTTATTGAGCTCTTCAAACAATTTTGCAGGAAACATTAGGCAAATCGTCTTCATTTTCGGCTCGATAACATATCGGTTTATACATGCGATTCGTCACATTTGACACTAAATATAGAGTAAAACCATAAGGAATATGCTTCTGAATCTTCGTTGTAGTCGATTTTTGCGGATTGTTTTTTGCATGTGGGAATCTTCTCTAATATGCTTTCAAAATCCATATAAATAACGTAAGGATGAGAAAATTTCTTTTGATAATTAGTAAATGTTGTTGTTTGAACCTGGAAATGGCATAATTGGTTTACAAACTTCATGTTGCTTGCAAATTTCTAAATGATCTGTTAAATCTCCAGATTTGTAGAAATGGCTTAAACATCTTCTACATAGCAATTTTTTATGTTCTTGTTTAGATAACTGAGAACTCACTAATCTATTTAAATCGGTTATCAAAACATAATGAGATTTGTCTTCTTGTTTAACATACAATAAATCGATTTCTAACTCGGCATCATATTTTTCAGAAATTTGTAACGGAACAACCTTAATATTTTTCATCAAAGCTGTATACATTGATAGACATTTTAGGATACTTATACTTGGAATTGTAACTTCGTTTTTCAAATGATTGTATATCTTTTAAGGACATTGGATACTCGAAACCTGAAAATATCTCGTCATTTACAAATTTTTCATATTGTTTTGATCTTTCGCAGTCTCTTTCAGGTTTTTCAATAGCGCATCGGATAGAATAAAATAAAGCAATAATCATCTTTATTTTTTTGATATTTATACAAGCTTTCTTATCTTTGATTTTCTTTGGCAAATCGATATATGATCCTGCGTTCATCATTTCGTGTTTATTAAGGCTCAAAACTAGTTGTTTGCAGCTTTTAAATGTCCATCCAGAACCCTTATTTGGATGATTTGGTTTGTTCACGATGTGTTAATTTATTAAATTGTTTAGAAATAAAGTCGTTTACATCAAATATTTCGTCTGCTTTTATAGTAAAAATACATTGGGCAAGTTTGTGGTTCACCGTTTACAAAAGTTCGTTCATATTCACATTCCAAAGAGAGATATCCTTTCATATTTTTAACATTCTCTTGAAATTTTTCTATTAAACTTTTAATTTTATTTGGCCTCATAATTGATAGATATTTGTAAATTGACATGGAATTATCGTTTAAATTTGTTAAAATGTATTGCTTGAAAAGACCGTGTATTGAGGATAAAACTTCTACATCTATGATATTTTCAGGTTTTTCGTTAAGAGTTTTGTCAATTTTCTTCGATCATTTCAGACTTAGTTTTTATCGTTTGTTTCTATGGACAATTTTTCAGCGATTGATTGAATTTTTTCATCATTAAATAGATTGAGATCTTTTTTATCTTCCTTAAAGTTTTTTCTTTTAATTCTCGTAATTTTTCTATATTGTACATCTTTTTCATGATCGACAATTTGATTTTCTTTAGCCCATTGTCTTAAAAAATTCAGTTCTTTCTCGTAAATTTCTTTGTTTTTGGCATGGATTTTGGAGCCATAATGTCGATCATAGTTTTTTCCTTAAAATTTCTTTTTTGCAAAACGGACATGTTACTTTTTCACGCCTCCATTTTATATAAGAAAAATTTCTTAACTAAGGTTTGTAGGAGGCAATTTAAATTCTCTATACTATTTTTTCAATAATTTTAGAATTTAAAAAATTAATGATTTTTACTTGAATTTGACAGAAATCAGCACAATTTCTGGTGAAACAGTGATAGATTCATCTATTTATTATTTAAAAAATGTGTAAACTAAGACTTAAAATTATTGAACAAAGTAGTATAGAGAATTTAAATTGCCTCCTACAAACCTTAGTTAAGAAATTTTTCTTATATAAATGGAGCTACTAAAAGAATTAAATGAGGTTGGTGATTTAAAGATCAAAGAATATAAGAAATTAATGGGAATTAGAAGAAAATAAGAAATACAAAATTTTGAATCTGGAGAAAATGAAAGATAAATTCGGGTTTACAATAATTGCCGAGTTGGAAGATTATAAAGTACACTTACCGAACAGATTTTTGACTGTTTTGGAATGAAAAAAAGATTAAAGAATTGAACAAAAATGAAAAATTACACTTGATTGTTACTGGAAAGAAGACTATTAAAGATAAAGACTGTGTTACAATTAACTTTTGTAGAGTAGAAGATTTTTCGTCGTAGCAGACATTTCAAATAGATTGATTTGACAGCTCAAGAAAGTAGAAGCAAACAGCTATAGATTCGTTTATTTTTCATTCGTGATTTACAGATTCGTTTTATTGTCCTTTAAACAGTATTTTCCCTTGATTTTCTGTTGGCTCCGAAAGTGCGCTAGAACCGCCATATTACTATCTACTTATATATATATATATATATATATATATATATATATATATATATATATATATAATATAAATGTATATAATAAATAAAACGTATATAATCAAAGTTTTAGTAATACCATAGTATTCATTGGTGAAGTTCAAAAATTTTTAGATATAAATTAGTAACTAATATGTGTTTAGGTATTTCTATAGGTAAGAAAGAACTGACGAAACAGAGTGTTATTTACGGCAATTGCATTGAAGGTATAAGAGCGGCAGCGTTTTGAAGAGATTTAATAATTGGGGTTGTTTGGCGCTGCAAGAAATATAAATTCTTCTTCATTAACTGTCTGCTCTTTCAATTATTGAAGAAGCTTCCATTTTCATAAATAATAAATATGACGGATGATACATTAAATAAAATTGTATGTCAATAATATAAACCCCTAATAATTTGTTAATTAAAATATTGACATTTTATAATTAAGCGTTTTCTTAGTCATGTATATAAATTTTAAATTTTGTGAAATTAATTATTAAGATGTAATTGTTATAAGTGTGGACCAAAAATAAAGAAGTAACCATTTGTATTTTTATTAATAAATTGTCCAATAAGGTAATGTCAAAATGTTTAATAAATGGAATTTAATTTAAATATTTACACCTCAACAGTACGAAAAAGAGTAAAATAATCTATAAAATTTTTGAGTATTTTTTGCGTATTTTACTTCAGTAAAAGTAGAAAACTAATTTAAATATTATAAAACAAGTATGTGTGTTTTAAAATGCAAATTACTATTACTTAATTTTAAAAGTAAAAACAAATACAAATTTGCATTGGTATTCTGTGCAAACAGAAACAAACAACACGACGATTATACGCCAACCCGTGTTTGAACATTTTGGTCCTAGTTAATAAGGGCTACAGACCACATTGTAGAGACTGGACATATTCTTGTTTAACTGCAAACTGAGGATTCACCTAATTATCTAAGACTAATTAATTGTACACAGATAGCCTGGTATAAGCTCCACCAAGCAAACATACGTATTAATCGCATATATCATAATAAACTTTGCGGCTATCCAGGATAAATATTAACGGGTTAAATTCATAAGCAATAAAGTATAGACTCCAGGTACTTACTTTAAGGCATTTATATAGTACTTCCTAACGTGAGCTTTGTAATGGCAAAATAATATTACATTCCTTATAGTATTAACACTGTTCAGTCGGATGAGGTTTGCATATCTTCAGTGGCCCTTATTCTCAAGTTGTTTGAAGTAAATATTTTTTTCAAAAACTTTCTTTCGCAGGATTTACCCTCCAACGGCCTGATTAAAAAAGAGTCCGTTCGCTTTCTGAGGGACTTCTTCGGTCGTAGGTGGACTTCTAGTAAGAGAGAGGTAGCGTTTGAAGAGATTTAATTAATGAAATTCTTCGGTATTTAAAGAAAATATATTCTCCTTTATTATGTCCACTTTAATTACTGAACGAGTTAATATTATTTTCAGGAATAATAAATCTGTTGAATGATTCAGACCAACACTTTCATTAAAATTGTTTGTCTATAATATAAAGCCGAAAATAATTTACTGGTTAAAATATCTTCATTTTATAATTAAAGCGTTTCCCTAATATAAAGAACTATTCATTTAAATCATTATTATGGCACTATCACTATCAATATTATGGCATTATCGATGGAGAAATTATAAATAAGGACAAACAATAGAGATATAAATTCTAGTATTTTTCTAATAAAAGTTAATAATAGGAGAATGTAAAAACGGTTATGAAATGGAATTTTATTTATACGTTTACACCTCCACAGTACGAAACAAATAATCTAAATGTTGTTAAAATTTATTAAATATAAGAATAATCCATACACATATTTTTATTTCAAAATAATAATTAGTATGAAATACTTATTTACAAATTTTAATACGAACAAAATACCAATTGTTCTATTGTGCTGCAAATAGTTATTATAGTAGTATTATATATTTTTTCCTATACAAGACAACATTAACAAATTAAAACTATTTAGTTTATTTTGTGTACACTCAATTATTTTCTTACAATTAGCTGAAGGAACAAAACCCGTGGTCTCGGCACTAATGTGACTGAATGAACAATTTGCTGACTAAGATTTTAGAAAACGAACGAAACGCAGTAGGACCGTGACCATTGCAAATGGAATCACAGTTATAAATATAAGCGATTTGACGGAAAAATTAAATATGATAGTATAGCAAACAGAGATTGAAAAGCATGGGCATAAAGTGTATTGTATCAGGTTTACAGATAATTATATATTTAAGATCTCAAGCAAAGATACCCCGAGCTTAGTAGCCCACAGAGTAAGAATCCATTCCATTTTAGGCAATTTAAAATAATCATGAGTACAATTAGCACTTTTGGACGAAAAGGTCACTGTGTGTACGCGTCTGTGCGTGTACATGTCTACAGTGCAGAGATGTAGCACCATTGTTGGTCTCATTAAGAGTAAGCCATATCAGGAAGTTGGGTTTTCATTCCATCCATTATACCGAATTCGATTACAAGCAATGATACAAGAATGATTTTAAATATATTTTTAAACCATGTTTACCGGTATGGGTTCTTGTTGAGCGCAAAAATGCAAACTAATACTATATTTTATTGATCAGGACAAGAAGACAATGTCATCTTGAAATGTAATTAATTCGAACCTGATATGCTCCTACATTCGGAAAATCATAAATAAAATCCAGTAGCAATTTTGATTAACCTACGTTCCTCTTAACTATAAAGAACCGAGTAGTACCTATATAAGAAAATATTATATCTCGTAGCATTATTTATGTATATGTTCAGACGGTGGGAACACACCAAAATTCTAGTTTTCTTGAAATTTCTAAAGGAACGATAAATAACTTAGTTTGAGAACATGACTATACTTTGTTTGAAGTTTATTTTTGCCGATGGAAGAATTGTGAAGGAGACAGGATGTTTTCCTGACATTTTCCATCGTTCAGTGAAACAAAAAATCAGTAAGACTACGCTTCGGGATCTGAAATCTGATCTCTTCTTCAGGTAAATAACTGAACTAACACATAATTACAAACTATGTTAAAATAAACAATTTTTTTTATAAGTTCTCGATGGCAAATGTCCAGAAAAATCCTGTTTCTTACACGTGACTATAAGCAGATCAATAAATAGTCAGAGAAAAATTAACAGTGGCATAGTTAATTATATAGCCACATCGCTCACGCAATATTCCAGAACACTCATATCTCCCTCGGAAACGTATAATTATTTCTAGTGGAATCCAATGATTGTAGAGGAGATAATTTCACCGTTAAAAACTAGGGAGTACAAACAAAACATGTCGTATAACAAGCTTCGTGAGGAAAGGATGGGATAGATAGGTAGTAACCCAAGGAGATTCAAGTATCGCCCTTAATCTTGAATTTCTATAAAAAAAATATTTAAGCTCAATTTCAAATCTATAACTCGATTTACTCTCGAAATATCCCGTGGACAAACAGACGAATAGAAATAAGAAAGATTTTCCTGGCTGAATCAATGTTAAGCTTCATTAACGCTAAGCTAATTTCACATACAGAAATGAACTATCATGAACGAGATCTTGTCTATATAAATCAGAGTTCAAGCAAAATTTCAACCCAGTTTGTTACCGAGATTTCCTTCTGAGTGGTAGGCTTTGCTAACGCTCAGTGAAATCCCATAGTGGAACTTGGAGTGGACAGAGGAAACATTTTGTCAGAGTGATTATGAACCCTCTCTCATTGAATATGTTTAATTTTGAAGATGATGTATGTATTTTACATCAGGTACTATCAATTAATTTTATCACTCAGTCTCTTTATAATAAACTTTCATAATAGATGGAAAGAAGCAGATCATGTTGCTGTTGTGAACCACTGCTCTGCTGCATTATAATTCTTTTATTTTCTGTGTATTACTTGATTTTAACATGTTTGTAAAGTTGTTGATACTGGGTAAATTATCGGTGACTCTAATCATCCAAACATATTAGCTTTCAGCTATTGCTGCGATATTCGTAGTGGATACTCACGCAACAATAGATCGGCTATTATAAAGTTATCTTATATCCACGTTCATGTTGGAATATTTTACTATTCTGTAGCTTATAAAAATATTATGAATAAATAAATGTTTGATATACATTTATTTATATTAAATGTAATCATAAAATTGTACAAAAAACAAATATTGTCAACCTATTATTAACATACTTTAAAAATACCTAAATAAAAAATAATTTATAACTATTTTGTCTACAAATCTTGAATGCGGTACATTGAATACTGGAGTTAATTTTAATTTACGTTAACTGTGGAAAGTTTTACAGACACTTGATAGAGGCATGAAAAGACGGGATGTATGAATAATATTTGCATAACAATGAGTTTGTATTTAATACTTTGCCTTGTGGTGTCAGCTTATCATAAATTGCTCACACTATGTGATATTAAATATTACTAAATGTTAATAAAAACACTACTTTTTCCAAATTGTTTATTTTTTGGACGAGGCCTTTCGAAACCAAAAGTTTCATCTTCAGGCAAGTCCACAAATAAATATTTACACATTGTTTGTTATAATTAATATTAAAATAACATATGGTGTAAAATTGTAAATACAAAAAATTTTGGAAATATTTAATATTTCAAAACTTTTTGTATTTACATTTTTACACCATATGTTATTTTAAATATTAATTATAACAAACTATGTGTAAATATTTATTTGTGGACTTGCCTGAAGATGAAACTTTTGGTTTCGAAAGGCCTCGTCCAAAAAATAAACAATTTGGAAAAAGTAGTGTTTTTATTAACATTTAGTAATATTTAAAGAATTTTCAAATCGCTCCAAGAGTCTACTATGTGATATGTTTAATATTTAGAATGTAATGATATTTGTGTATATTAATATATGAACTGATTGGTTATTGCTGTTTATTTATTTTTGACTTTAGTTTTCGTGAGTCTGTTTAATATTAAATTTTTTCTGATAACACACTACTTTCTTGATTCATAAGTGTTCATTGCTTTATATAAATATACACTGGTGACACCGATGTAATATGAACACGCACCATTGTGATTATTTATGACGCTTCACAAGAACTTTGTACCCGCAAATTATAGCCCTGGAGGCGAGAACCAATTTACATTGTATCAACACCACACGGCTCACCTTTTGTGAAATTGTTTCTAAAATTTTCTCTAATTTCCTCTAAAGAAATTTGTTGGATGTCCCATTTGTAGTCGGATACCAAATGAATAAATTGTTCATGTTTTATTGCTGTACATACCTAACACATTAATATAAAACATTTTTCTACAAGAATAAGCTATATAAATATATAAAAAGTTACCATTTATATTATACACCGTTTCATTACTCCATCACTAAAACTAGGGTGACTTATGATGGATTACAGGTATACAAGATCCTCTTTCTATCTAAAATGCTAGGTCGTGTTCTAATACAGTGCCTGTTATATCTTGTCTCTTAAACTACTATATTTTATGTTCCGTTACTGATTTTTAAAGAATGTTTAATTAGAGACAATCTATTGTCTGTGATGCAACGTGTTTAGGTAGCTCGATGTTCATTTTACATGTTTATGATAAGCTTTAAATAAATTTTTAAAGATGACTGTAACAAACTATACTCAAATTAGTATCAACGTTTTCACCAAAACAGTTGTTTTCATTATTTATTTTCCAAGAAAAATGGTTTATGTCACAGGAAATATAACATTCTTTAAACACCATCTCATTTCATAAAAATAAGTATTGTAAAATCTAAAGCAAGTAAGTGTTATGTTATATTGCATCTATATCTTGCAATATTTCCTTTTCTAACTTTCATTCATTTAATTTATATCGGTTCTTTCCTTAAATAATTCAAGCATTAAAAACACAATATACTCTTCATTAGATATATTTTTTTACTTTCTTAATACCAATTTCCCTACTCTATAGTTTTTTTAAATCTACTCCCTCACTGCCTTTGGGACAAAATAATTCTCTACGCTGCTAGTGAGCTGACGTTTTCGTATATATTTATAACAATACGATTTAAAGGGTGTTTATATTTTATTTCCTTTCACTTTTTTTCCTCCGACTCAGCTTCTTTATTTAATATAAATTTGGATGTCCCAATCAATTCTCTTTATCAATACTACCAGTTAACTCTTACAGTGTTTACGTACATCATCCTGACTATGCCTAGCCTCAGTTGTGTGTCACACTCACTTTACACAGAGACAGGTAAAAAGTTACACGAGCTATGATGTAATACTACTCATTAGAGTACATTGAAAATTAACAGTGTTAAAGATGCGGAAGTCTCCAATGGTTTTTAGTTTAATTTTCACATAGTATTAAAACTATTTATTAAAAAGTAATTTTTAGAGGAGGGTGTCGTCAAGTGTTTTACAATAAATTATTTATTGGGAATTAAAACTAGTTAGTGAAACTAGAATAGTTTACCTAGCCTGACGCCCTATATATCTATACTGTTAACAGGACACAGCGATCTTAAAAAATATTTAGTAAAGAGTGCAAAGTACACAGAATAGTGTGTTTTTATGTCCCGCTAACGCTGATGAGTGTTTTGCCTGAAGCAAAAAAACTCTTTACGTAAAACTTGAATTTCATTAAACGCCGGCATACCTCCGTGTCTTTGAAGCTAAACCAGTGAAGGAACGCAGATGTAATAGAGAGGTCCCGGATTGAACAAATATTTGCTGTTGAATTTCTTAGGTGTCATGAATACAAAAATTTGAGTAGACTCACGGTAAATTTTTCGGACGTGTTAGGGTTTAAAATAATAAAATTACATAAAAATACACGCAAAAGCAATACTTTTATATTAAGTAACGAAATTTAACACATTATAATATCATTGAAAATTTCTAGACTTTTTGCACCAATTTAAGATATAAAAAACTATTAGTTTATATTCATATTTGATATCAACAAAAATGTCTTACACTCTGTACTCACCTTCTGTGGATAACACCTTCGGAAATACTTCCGAATATAGGGCTCTGGCCTACGGATTTTTATATGGTGGATCTTTTTTTCTCATTGTATTTTTGTATTAAATAGCCGTTACCCTAGGTTTCACGCACAGTTTTTAAAATCGAAGTCTTTATACTACTTAATAAAAGTAGCTATGATGTTATATATGTTACATATGAGTTCTATGACTTTTTTAAGTAGGCATACATCAGGTAAATATTATTGCTGTGTTCATGGTTAAAAGTATCAGTTTTAAACTGTATTTTATATAATGTTTTGCACGAGTATTAGACTTTCCAAATCTACAGCTGTCGGGCTTTTACTCCGATAAAAAGTATAAATACGTAGGTTTCAGAAACCTAATTAGGTCAAAAAGTCCTTGTCAATTAATTCCGGTGTAAGACAAAAATATTTACATTCGTAAGTCTGAGACACCTACTTCGGTTAAAATGTATCTACTTTTGACCGTATAAAAATCACTTACAGTTAAAGTTCCCCTATTGCCCTTATCAAATAAATATATGTACTATATAACTCTTGGAAATCTACTTCGGTCAAAAAGCAAACCACTTCGACCCTTTGTAATCTATATTCGGTCTAAGGCATTTCCAGTGTTGCTATGTAATATGTTTCCCGATAAATAAAATATACATATATAAAAGAACAGAGGAGCTCCTGTTGTTAAGGTCTTAGAGAAAACCCTACCTACTTTCTATCTGATTCCGGTATAAGGGCAGAATTCAAAAATAATCGTTTACAAGGTTTTGTGTTCTGAAGTCTCGTTGTTTTTGGGTCTTTAGTATGGGAAAGAATGCATCATTGAGGGACGTTAATTTTCATTTCTTCATTTTCCTTAAAAGTGTTAAAACAGTAAACATTCTTCAAGATTTCAAAGTAAACAGACGTTTCAGCCAATT
This sequence comes from Homalodisca vitripennis, assembly GCF_021130785.1. NCBI lineage: Eukaryota > Metazoa > Arthropoda > Insecta > Hemiptera > Cicadellidae > Homalodisca > Homalodisca vitripennis. Next base: position 19,199 of record NW_025781048.1, on the reverse strand, counting down.
TTTAGCAGTAACTTTATTGCTTCCTGAGTTGTCAATTATCAGAGCGCGCGCGGTGCGAGAGTACTCTAAAAATCGGCACTGAGATTTCAGCGCTCGAATAAAAAAAAAGTGGCTGAGTCTTTATAATTTACCCTGCACTTATTATAGCGTAGTATGGATTTTTAATAGTTTAGTAACACAATTAGTTATACGAGTGAATTCTGTACACTCTCTCACATACATTGTTAAAATGTACTAAACATTATTAAATTACTTGTTTTAATATAAAAGTAGCTTACAAATATTTAGAGTCATTGAGTACTAAATAATAAACTAAAAATTATTCAAGGAAAAGGTTCGTGGAAAAGATAGGTTAAATAAATAAAGTAGTCATCAGTATAAAAAATATAATATATAAAACTATACAGTCTGACAAGGAAATTAACAACCGTCTCTCATTATTGCAGTCATAGCTAAATAATACAAAATAATGCACATTCCTAAGTTATGTTTCTTGGCCACATAATTTTAAAAAGAAAGAGCAATACTTTTCTTACAATTTGAGAAATATTTATACGTTATACATTACAAACAAACGCTGAATCCTACATTAATAAATTCTTACTCTATAGGGGTTTTAGTTTTATCTTGTTCATTTACTACTAAAACGTATTAACTTTAATATTGTAGAGCTGTAAAACTAAGTTTCTTTTGTTTCTTTGAGGTTTTGAAATAAAATTCTTGCATTTGAAACAAAAAAAAATACTACAGTAGACCTATAAAATACCAACTTGTTTTATCATAAAAACTTAAAAACACGACTTTCTCTCTTTATACTGTTATTCTTCCCTTCAGTTTGGTTATTACACTATTTCATCCCTAACACAATAAGTGTTATAATTATTTTTCACACTTCCATAGCGAACAAGTGTTATAAGAGTATTTGAAAAAGATTTTATAGGTCAAATGTTAATAAAAATTATTGTATTTTCTAAATAACACCTACTGTTTAGTAATCAATCAACTTCGTAAAATCATAATAGCTTATTTATTTCTTTTACTAACAATTTGACTTAGCAAACATCAACCCTATATATCTGAACTAAGCTATAAAATAGATAATGTGTAATTTGTTTATTAGATATAACTTTTTTAATACATCTAAAAATATAAATTGAAGATTATTATTCGTATAACAACTTGTATTTAAACACCCAAATAAAAAACTATTTTTGATTTATAATATTGTGGTTAATTTTCAATTTATAACTAAACTACCTCATTTTTTATTAGCTAAAAACATTTTTTTGCAAGTAAGTACTTTTACAGGATTTCAAGTTATACTAATATACGTATAGATCTGTATATTTTTTTAATACTATTTTATATTATTCTATTTTAAACTTTGATATATATATTTTACACATTTTGTACATCACTTAAATTTATCTTAGACATACTTAGGTAAAGAGCAAAGTTCATCACTAGGATGATTAGTATTTGTATTGATTGGCCACACTCCAGAAAGCCCCACGGCCAGTACTGGATGCCGCACAACAGGTCAGTAATGTGAAGGGTAGTAACCGCCATAGTCGTGTTGCTCGTAGTCGGCAGCAACGGGGGCGTGCACCGGGGCTTCGTAATACTTGGGCTCGGGCTCATAGTGGGGAACTTTAGGTTCTGTCTTCTTGACGACTGCGTTGAACCCATTGTGATCATCCGCCGTGTATTCCACAGTCCGCACAGAACCGTCCGGCTCTATCAGAGTGTACTGGCCCTTGACGACATCCCCGTCCCGGGTCTCCCATTGCGACTTGCTGTCTCCCGTGTGGTAGTCGGACACAGTGTAGTCATACGCGTACTTTGGCGGCGCCTGTACAAAAAACCAAAGAATGAGAGAGTTACAATAATTATGTTATGATTCCAAAATGATTTTGTAGGTGTATGTGGCATAATCAATATCCAGCTGTTCAAGAAATATACGATTATTAATAAGAAAAATAGTTATGGCTATAACGGGCTGCAATTAATTTTTCCTAATTAATAATTTTGTTCGGTCAGCCTTAGAATATATCGTCTTTTAAGATATTGAAAATAAACATTCTTGTTATTATTGATTATTCCACAAAGAGCTTTAGGCATTTGAAAGATTAAAAAGGTGCATCTCTTTTATAAGCAGAAATGTAATTGACACAGTTAAAATTTGTATTAATACCATGTCATGTTCTAAAACTTTAATTAGCTACGAATTAGTTCCTTAAGACATAATTGTCTTTAAAAATATTGTTATTTAAATAATTCTTAGTGAAGTCCTCCCGTCTGGTTCCAAAACTACCCATATCCACTGCTATTTTAATGGATAAAATCTTTTTGGAGTAAACCAATATTTTTTCCATTTTTTGCTTTAAGCCCAAGATTCTGAAATGTTTTTAAATCGACTAACCAGAAGCAAATTAATGAAAATTATACCATATTAAGGAACCACTTAAACTCACAACACGAATTGCAGGCTTAAAACACAGCAATAATTTCACACAGCTTAAAATTCTGAAAAAGGGAATGAATTTGAAGTAGTTTTGCAAATAAATTTGTACTGTCTTGGTAAGAAATTTATACAAATTACACAGTTTCAAGGTATAACTATCTTGTCAGACAGCTGAAAACTATTAGTTCTCATGTGCGTTTCCATTTGTATTCTTAAAGGTGATAAAGTGACTGTCTATCACTTGAGTTAAACTAGGCAGTAGTTATAATATCCAATACATCAGATATATGTTTTACATTAAATTAACTAACCACTTGGTATTTTAACCCAGCTTAGTTGCTGTAGCCAAAGTTTTAAAATAAAGCAATAGTTTACAAAAGTTTACAATAGTTATTCCAAAGTTTGCAATAATACCTTCCATACCTTCCCAGGTTAAGTGTTAGAGAGGGCTTCTTAGCCCGAACTTCGCCTGGTAAAATAAGGCTACTTTACTTCTTTACTTCTCTAGTTATGTATATGTCGTAACCATGGCTAAAGGAAACAGCCAGTGCAGCGTCCTTAATATTTAGAAGGTTAAACAGGATTTCGGAAGTTTCCATCTTAATATGTAGCAAAATATAAAATTGTTGCTAGAAAAAATATACAATTTCATTTTGTATCAATACAAAGACAATATAACAATAAAAAATGTTCCAGAATTTGGGATTCTTCCAAATAATTCAACACCTATAAACAAATTTAAGTAAAGAGCTTGAATTTGATTCTGTAAGTAAAATTCATACCAGAATGAAATTTAACAGGGCAATGTTTAAGCGTATATATTTGAACAATTAACTTGTAATATATATCCTATTGTTACAAGCAACACGTTACTACACACAATAGACAGGGAAATCCATTTGCTCCCTGAAAATGAAAAATATACTTGTAACTGGAGTACAAGTAAGAAGAACACAATAACATGGAAATACCTGTATAGCATCATCTGGTTGTTTTCATACCTACTAACACAGAAAATAAATGGTAGTAAAAAGCTGTTTAAACTCTCTTCAAACAGTGAGTATGTTTTCCCAAAATTTCAAGGTTTTTGTAGATTCTACCCTCGGATTATATTCGCATTACGCAATGTGATTAAAAAAAAACTTATATTAAGCTCTCTAAACTAAAAAAAGTATGATAATGATATTTAACAATTGTAAAATATTTAATGATTGTGGTACATTGACAAATTCTAACTACTAAGATAAGAAAACTCATATTTTTTTCTATTTTCGCGTGATAATATACAAGATATTAAAAAGTTTTGTATTATTATTAATATTTTTAATTATAAACCCATATTTTTCGTATTTAAAATAAGTATAAAATTCCTAAAATATGTCAAGGTTAATCAATTACATTCAAAGCAAATTATCGTATAGAGGAGAGACAGAGGCAGACAAACAAGACGGTAAGTGAAATAAATGGCTTTTCTATCGAGACCTTACTGTCACAGGGGTGACGTTGAAACCCTTGTTTCACAACACATTTGTTCCTACAAATTTTACAAAATGAACGGAAAATTTATACTTTGATTTAACACATTCATACATATATAGTCCCTACTGAATACGACTAGTATTTTAAAAAATTATTATTTCTAATTATGTTGTTGTTCGTATTATTTTTCTATGTTCCTCCGTGGTATTTAGCATATCTATCTTTCATGTCTGTATATATCCTATACATATTAGTTTTTGTTCGGATTTTTCTATGGGCCTGCAGAATATATAAAAAATTAGCTATAGAATTGAAATTTTGCATGCAACTTTAGCAAACTCTGTTACACGACACGTTTGTGTGGTGTACCCTTACCTTCTACATCCAAGTGTAAAAATACAGTTATCTAAAAAAGTTTAATATTTTTAAGATTAGGATATTGATCCAAATTCACGAAATAAATACCTTTTACTTGATTTGATCGCACAAATGCCATAAAGGTAGTTGTTGCTGATGTTCGCAGCTCCCTGTAGGCCCCAGCACAACTATAGCCTTTAAAATGACTGCAGTGGGTATTTTAGGCTCAATCCTGCTGCAATTAAACTAATCCACGTTGAATGTAATAAATTTTATATGCCGATATGAGATTTGCTAATCTCTCCTCAAAGTCGTTTGCCAGTTTTAAATTAATGTATAAGATTTTATCTCTAATGTAATTTAACAACTGTATTATATTATTCAACATCAAATCTATAACATATGTAGAATTATCCAAAAACACCTTGTCTCAACATTTCTGCGCTGAACATAACCGGCTGTATAGTGTCAATAAACATAATGCTGAACCAATAACGGGTCTTTGTATCACGTCGTAACGAACCAAACAAAATGGTGGTTCACCTCAGGCTATGTGTAGACTGTGTAAAATTTGCTCTCGTATTGAGCTTTGGCTGACAAATTTTATGAAGAACATGATTAAAAAGTAAGTTAAAAACTATACTATAATAAAGAACATCATATGTATGTTTAGTGTGAATAGGAAAGGCATATCATATTTGTATATCGTACCTGAGTAATTATTTCCTAAGTTTATCATACCAAGAAGCCTCTGAAGTGGGTTCTAATTCTGATTTCAGCAAGGAATTTTTTTTAACACTGACAAGCTACATACTATTATACAAGCTATGTTCATCTGATCATAGCTTATTTCAGATAGGTCACCAAAAAAAGAAAGAAAAACAATGTTACATCTTAAACAACGACATAGCGGGGATTTCACTTTAGCATGTAGTGTTTATAATTAGTGCTCCTCCATTTTCTATTCGATGTAAACAAAATTTGCTACCAGGTGGCCGGATAATTATATTACTGTACTGCTTATTTCATATTCTTATGGTATTAAAATTTGGAAAAGCGTCATATATTTCATATTATTAAAAATATAGTTTTTTATTTGATTTTAACTACAAAACATCTGGGATTTTTAATATGTAAGAATAAAAACTCAACAAATTCTTTAATATTTCATATTAAGCAGTAGATTGTGGTCCAACACCTGACCTTCCTTGGTCATTCCGGTAAACATACAGATAAATTACCTCCTACACATAATAAAATGTTGTGCGAAACATAAAGATTAATGTTCCGGTTGGAAATAAACAAACACGCAAAAAGAAAGATGTCGATTTTCTTGATTAAATAGATGTTTAGCTTACTCTTTTCTGGTGAAACAGTTTTAAATATGTGCAAACCATATGAGTATGTAAATTAGGTATATAAACAAATTCTGTAATACAATATATAGAATAAAACTCAATGTTATTATCAATGAGATATAATTGACTACTGAAATAAGCGAAAATTGTAAAAATGCAATAAATTGTTTTGAATTGCTAAGAAGCTTTAGGAATTAAGCTTTTTCGGGAAAGATATTTATAAAGATGTGCTGACTAAGAAGTTTACACATGCTGACATTGCCAATGGCGACCAGCCAGGGACGACTGTGGGTCGTGTGGGATCGACCGAGACAAGATGGATGTGGACATTATCTGGCCTAGCCGAGGCCGTGGCGAGACCCCCGTGACCCACTCGGCCAGTGAGTGATCAGTAACGATACTATCATTGTCACGCCGACATTATACAACAGGATCTGATAATTATGTATATCAGTTAATCGTCACTGTTAGTTTACTGCATTTAGTTTTACTTGCATTGCATTTTTCCTTCGATAAACACTACACTGGTAGCGTAAAGTTAGACTACAGTAACGTAAAACAAGCTAGTTAGAATTAACGTTCTTGCTGTTAGTTCTAACTAGGAACGTTAGTTAGAATTGCTTGAAAATACATCTTGTTTTGGTTTGCAGGTGACAAGTTTAAACCGTCATAAACATCCGTTTAAACAAGCATTAGGGCTTAAACTTTTGGTATTGTTTTAATTTTCTGCAAATCAACATGCTACTAATCTATGCAAATGTGTATATTTAATATTATATACCAAACTATATATTATTGTGATCTAAAAATTGCATTTTAAGCTAATATATAACCAGTGCCTTCTGTCGTTAATTAGATAGTAAACTTTTCAACTTGAAAATAAGAGAATAGGAGTCTCTTTCAATAAGGACCAAGCCCGGAATGAGGTCTAATAACCCAATGAGAATAATCCCTATTCTTGCAGTCCATTTCCTCTCGATATAAAAGACGTAGAAACTCTATATTTACAAAGTATATGTACCTAGCTGTCAATATATGTACCTAGAAAGTGAGCTATTTTTTTGTTAGTGATTTCTGCCTCGGTAACCAACTTGAAGACTTAATATATAATTGTGAAGACTGGATACCAATAGCTGGCAAGTACTTCCAATGGAATTTTGAAGACGGAAACATTGATCATAGCAAACTCTTGCCTTCGCCGTTTCATCTTCGAATGAATTACACATCCAGATGAACTTGCATTGGGGAAAGCCGAACAAATCCAGAGTAAGAGGTTTGCAGGAATAGTTGATATTTAATTTTTTTAAACTAAGGAGAAGCACAAAATAGTTCGAAATGTTAAACATCACTGCAAATAAACAATAAGAGGAACAAAAAATGTTTTGTCAAAGAAATTGTTACAACGGATTATGGAAGGACTCAAGAAAACGTCTACTACGGGCGCCTTCCATCCGGCGCCCGCACATCAACAGTTTCATGTACTGCGTTCATTGCATACGAACTGGACACATCCGTACTTTTGGTTTTTTTAATAAAAATTTTTACTACCGATCGAGCTTTTGGCGCGAAAATCAACAGAGTTCTTCTTTGGACCAAGAATAACGTATCTCTAAAAAAAAAGGGACAGACAGACAAGGACCCAATTTTGATAAACAGCTAACGAGTTCTTAATAATTGAAAAAATCCTAGATTTATGTACTTACTTTTGCTATCTTCAGATTTGAATTAATTGTTTAAAGTATCATGAATACAAGAAGGTTAGGGATAGATTTTAAATTTAATTCTTGATTAACTTATAATATGTAATGTCTAGCATTTACACAGTTTAATTTAAGATAACAAATATTAAGACAAGTATAATTCATTTTAAGTTAAACATTTTATATATCACATAAATTTGAAAGCCATCACTTATTATTCTTGTAATTAAATATGTAACTCCACAGGCATATAAGTAGCGGGTATTAATTTTATATATTTCTCTAGTCAAATCAAACTGTAATATATTTTAACGTAACCAAAAGTATTATTGTAGATTTGAACTCATTTTTATTCAATAAGTGTTACAAAAAAAAGGTTAGTGATTATTTAATAATCATAAATACGTTCAAAGGTCAAATATTCATTTATTAAGTATAATAACTTGTCCACAAGTAGGTCAGAAAGGTTTTCTGCTTATTTGTTATCATACACGTGTGCACATGAAAAACCGCTACAAAGAGCCAGGTATTAAATTTTAAAGAATCCCTACTTCCAAAGAATAGATTTGGAGCGTAAAGTATTTGTGTATGTAAAGGAGTAAGGGTGACTCAGAAACGCGCTCATGTAAAGATTTTCAAGTAAAAATTAGTATTTATAACAACCCTTCCATTATAAATGTTCACGTAATAAATTAAAATAAAATGTCATGTTGAATGTGCTATAAAAATATTGAAACAAAAATATTATGTAAAATCTCATATTAATGGTTTCTTAATATAATATGTATATTATTAAAATATACATTTATAGAAGCCATCACTTGTAATAGTAAAAATATACATTATGGCCACGTTTTTACAATAAGGGTTTGACACCTTTAACGGTATGTATACAATTAGTTATACACTTTATGATAGAAACTAATTTATTATGTTACAGTTAACCTTCCAAGTATCTATGGTCACAAATTATTTAAAATGATAATGTAACAGAGTTTAAGCGATTTTCCATTGTTATTACATACAATCGTAATACAGTCGTAAAATTTAACAAAAGTCTAGCTTCAAATTAAAGTGAGAGTTTTATCAAAACCAAGAGAAAACTCATTATAAACCTCTTTTTAAGATCTTTCAAGGGATGAAATAAATTAGTCGTAGTTTAATTTTCATTATTATTATTTAACAATTTCTTTTTAGTCGAGTTGGAAAATAATGATGAGTAAATCTTACACATCAAAAATTAATCTTAGTCCCCCACTACGTTTTTTCCTTCCGTTACGCCCATTACGAGATGTGGATGACACAGCTCAAGTCAATGTTCGCTGCCCACAACACCCTGTAGTACAATATCGGTAATTATCAGATACTCAATTAGTTAATGTTGTTTTTAATATTATGTCAATGTTTCCTAGATTGTTCATCGTAACTGTAATACAACGTGGGATTATTACCAAATATTAAGTGTTAACAATGCAGTCTACGAATCTCACAGTGGGTGTTCTACGCATTTCTCAATATCAACCACCACGCAACATCGGACACTTTTCTTCCACAGTGCCAAAATTATTGAATTATGCAACAATAACCATTGTATTGTTATCGTATGTGAATTTGTTTGATTAAACTAATCTAAAAATTGTATAATTCAAAGTAAACATCTTCTGTGCTTGCACGTTTTATAAATAAAAGTTTAAAAATCAAAACGAACACTTTGCTGACGTATAACTAGAAGGGAGCATCAACATAAAAGATAACAGTTAATCCAGTTGATTTGTAATATTGAATGAGTTACGGGACTCCGTTTTTAATATTACTGTTACGGAACAAGATTATACAGTACTACTGTGTCAGTGGCCTACAAGGAAGCTCAGCTCCTGGCTGCTTTTGTATTTCCGCTACCTTTTTTAAAATACAACTCTCAGATGTTTTGTGAATCTATCTGCTACACATTATTAATAATACCATTCCGAAGTTCCGAAGAGTTTCCCGATACCTTCAAGGTCCCTAAGGTAGTGCCGTTGTTCAGAAGCAACAATATTACACAAAAAATAGATTTTTCTTCCAATTAGCTTACTTAGTGTGACCTCCAAAATGTCAGAGAAAATTGTAAAAATCAACTAACAGAGTAAATTGAAGGACTACTTATTTTGGACAGTTCACCATTTCGGATTCAAGTGGTCTAAAAATTTTGCCGATGCACTATCAATAGTAACTATGAATACCAAATGGGATTTATAATATGATGTTTATTAATATTACACTTTTTATTATTATTTTTTTTTTTTAAGGAGAGGCCGATCCCCTTTTAGGCCTTATTCTGTCCGTCCTCATGGGCCACTGGTCTGTGCGAGGATCTTATCAAATAGAATAAAGGGGAGAGTCGATACAGTACAAGATCAATGGTACTGATAAAATGTGCAACGGTCACAGACAGGATTTGAACCTGCGCTATCTCTAACGCAGACTCAAAGTCCAACGACTTAGACCGCTCGGCCATCGGCACTCCCAAATATAGTATATAGATCATATACTAGCTAAAGCATTAAATATGAAGGACAACAAAAGCTTACTTCACAAAGTTCATTTAATTGGCGTACGTGAAACATTATTTAACTGGTTCAAAACATACTTTACCAACAGATGGCAGTTCACAATAATTAATGAGTTAATATTGGCTTTAAAGCCTGGCAACTGTGGTTTCATCCAAGGGAGTATTCTTAAGCTATTATAATTTTTAATCAGTATAATTTTTCAAAATCAAAATTTTGGGTAGCTTGTTTTTTATGCTGAAGATATCAATTTTACAGTTAGTGGAAACGTGGGAAACTCTCGTAAAATCAGCTCAAGAACATGTTAAGAAATAAAAATGTTTAATTATTATTTTTTTTACGCTGAACGTTTGCTAGAAACAAAATTAATTCCTTTATAATTACTCGTACTAGTCTGCAGTGGCAATCCGATAAATAGTATTAAGCTCCATGTATACAACGACCTCACTCGTAGTATTGAATGCACTTTTGACATAAACGATCGCGTGATCACGCTAATGAGTACCTCGTTTATATTTGACAATCGTTAAATTGACATGGACTGCAACACATCAACTATAATAATAATAGTTTAAGGAAAACGATTTTCCCTTTTCACCGATTTCATGAAGTCAGCGAAATTAGAGAAGTTTGTAAGGCATATTTCGCATTCGCACACATGGATTATTGGGGGGGTGGGGATTTTATCACAGGGTGGACCTTACAGGACAGTAAAAGAACGGCTTCTCGTCGTACATGAATCTATTATGTATGCAGAATTGAATATAAGACAGCTTTACATCAAAGCATTTGTTATTTAAATTTTTATTAAAGTAATCCTATTTTACTCTGCCTCTTGAGTATTTAACAAGAAATGCTAATACGAGAAGGACCAAAGTACTGAGGATAGTTACAAACCTTCTCTTTTACTAATACTCATTACCTAACCCACAATATTATCAAAACGTTTCGTTACTGGATTTCATAAAAATATGATTCATAAAACAATGCTTTTATTTAAAAGAAGAATATTAAATTGGATAAATACGGTGGGAAGAGATCGTACTGAACTATTGATTACATCAAATTATGAGCAATATATATATATATATATATATATATATTATATATATATATATATATATATATATATATGATGTGATCAATAGTTCAGTACGACTGGTAGTGGAAGGGCGGAAAAAATTTATAAAAAGTGTTTGTATAACATCCTTACAACAAAATAAAATAATAAATTATACGATGTTAAAAAAAACTTGTATACACACACCAACGTTACATATCTACAATTTGCCTTCGTGATTGAAACAATTTTTCAGGTATGTGCATTCTGTGTAGTAAGCTGCAACTGTAAAATGCACTAAAATCGCTATAAATAGTCTATGAACAATAAATATTAGCTGTCGGTATATGTTTAAACGATTACTCTGATACATTCAATATGTGGTTGGCAACTACAGCTATACTAAAGATAACAATAGAACATGACCACAGTTTTATTTTAATTACAATACCGACTTTTAATGTTGAATTAGGCTGTATTTAGAATACTCGCCTTCGGCTCGATGGGGGCTGCGCCCCCAGGCCCCTAATTGGGAAGTTGGCTAAATGCGGGGGTAAGCGGAATTCGGAGACAGGTTAAAGTCCGAGCATTAGATTAGGGATCTGGAAGTTTAAAGTAGAGACCTATTTTATTGATTCATTCCGGATTCAACCAAACTTTGGACTTTGAGGGCGTTTTGTAGTTTAAACCATTAGAGATATGAGAAAAAGTAACTAGACCTTTCTTGTCGGAAAATGTAATTTTATGACCTCGGATCTTAGCTTTCCGAGTTTTCGGGTTTAGCCAATACAACAGCATGGAAGAAAATATTGCACTGGTCAGCTATTGTGAATTGTTTAGTGTAATGATAAAAAAAACGATTCTAAGTTAGAATTTTAAAAATGTTAAGGGAGTACAATTTGCTCAGGGAGTTTAAACTATTAATCCCAGGACATTCCCTGTGGGGGAGGGTTAATTGTTACCGGGGGTTAACACATCAGCGGGTTTAATTTACTCAGGAGATTATTTTAGTCATACCGGGAAATTTCGGGGCGGGGGGTAAATGTTACCGAGGGTTAATACATAAATATATAGAGAAAAGTTTATTGGACCTTTTTTCTAGTTCACTTCCATTCCTGACTAACGATTTTTCCTCCGATTCGAGCTTAGCTCCAATGGTTCGCCCGCTATCGGGCTTCAAAGGAAAGCCTGCAAGGGTGAAAAAGTGTAAAATTTCACAAATTCTTTTGAGGGATTTAAAATAAAAACATTCCTGTTTTGACGATAGGGCAAGAAGTAACTGGAGTCTTTAATGGTAGATCACGTGATTTTCTAATTCCCAGTACTACATCTATTTTTTTTTTTTTTTTTTTGGACTACGATCAACGGTTTTTGGCTGCTATGGTGCCCGGAGTCTAACACTTTCACGTAATAATTACGCCCCCAAGCCTCCAAAGTGAGTGCTTAAAAATTCGGGGATTAGATAGAATTTGGTGATTGGTTAAATTCGGACATGAGGTTTAAACGGTTTATATCATTTTCACCTATTTTTGATACATAGTGAACATTGCCTTTTTTTAAATTTTCTCACATTCTTACTGGTTTCAGATTGAATCTCTTCTTAGTTGACAGTTAACCTACTGGTATACCTAGATTTAAGCTCCGATCAACGGTTCGGCCGTTATCGCCACCAGAAACTAAATTTTCAACACCAAAAATTACAAAAAGTATTGCATTTAAACGTGTTTTGTTGGACAAATCATTGAGGAGAGGGCAAAACGTTTACCAGATCTTTTTTGTAAATCATGTAATTTCCTAAATCTTGTTGACAATTTTGTTTTGAGCTACGACCAATGGTTTCGCCGTTATCGAGCCCGGAATCTAAAGTTTACGTGAAAATTGCACAAATGTTGGACATGTTTTGTAACCAAACCGATGGAGACAGACAAAAAGGATAATTGACCTTTTGTTAGATCTTATCAGTGCATATTTAGAAAATATTTTTATATTTAAGCTAGATTCAGTAAGTTCGAACCACTATCGACTCCAGAAACCAAAATGTCACGTCAAGATCACAAAATATTACCATTTATCATCCAAACTAAAGGAGATAGAGTAAAAAGTCACTGAACATTTTTGTTGAACGCATTATTTTGTATTAAAATCAAATATTTTTATTGCGCTAGAGTTACATTTTTGGTTGCAATGGATGCCCAAAAAACAAAATTCTCAACTTTAACTTAAAATATTTATACTTTTAAACGGGGTTTTCGGTCAAACCATTGAGGATAGAGCAAAATGTCACTAGACATGTTTTGTAGATCAACTAATTTCTTGTATTGTAATACGAGTAATGCGTTCAACAAAAATGTTCGGTGACTTTTTGCTCTATCCTCAATGGTTTGTCCGCAAAACACGTTTAAATGCAATACTTTTGTAATTTTTGGATGAAAATTTAGTTTTCTGGTGTCGATAAACGGCCGAACCGTTGATCGAGCTTAAATCTAGGTATACCAGTAGTTAACTGTCAACTAAGAAGAGATTCAATGTTTTTTTAGCTACAACAAACTGTTTACCCGACATAAGGCCCGGAAGTTAAATTTTAAGTGAAAATTGCAAAGGTTTTACACATAATCGCGTTTTGCGGCCAAACGAATAAGGATGCAGAGAAAAAGTAGTTGACCTTTTTTGTAGTTCACTTCATTCCTGACTAACGATTTTTCCCTCAGATTTCCAGCTAGCTCTAACGGTTAGCCCTCAATCGCGCTTCAAAGAAAAGATGTGTTATGCCATTAATGTTCTTAGTATCAGAATACATTCTTCAATTAAGAATGCCAATGTTAAGTTTACATTTGCAGGTCTACAGAGAGTGATTACGGGAGAGAAAACTAATCATTCAGAATAAAGGAAAAGAAATTGTATTGCCCTACTGAGTGATGCTCAGCCCAAATTCCATTGTTAGATATGCAACATTATAGTACTCACTCTTGTATATGTAGATATGAAGTTTTAAGATATGAAAATTTTAAAGTTTAGATGTGAAGTCTCTCTCGTGATATTTTGCTACATGATAAATTTTCATCTTTGTTCACTAAATTGAGTTTCATATCAGTTTTAAAACAGTACATTTGTCGTAAAATTATGTTGGATAAGTTATAGGTACGTGTTAGTATATGTTCTTCAATTTTTTTAATATGAATCACGATCTTATGAGTATACTGTTTAGTTTCGTATTTTATACTTTTTATTTAGTGTAACAATTTTCTTTTTGTGGCATCATGGTTTACCCCAATAAAGAACAACAAAAAACTATTTCCGATAACACCTTCAGCCAAATCCAATGCAGTAGTATGTACTATGGACCAAGACTCAGTGTTCCTACTAGTAATATAAATTAAATGATTTTATTTTTATTTTCATGCATAAATTTTTTAATTCAGTTGAGATATTGTGCAGATAGGCAGACAAAGGGAAATTAACATTTTTTTCAGCCCCATGAGTGATATGCCTTTTGCTAGACGCTCAATCAATAATTGAACTATATTCAAATCCCATTACACCAGTTTCAACACCCAACAGCTTACAAGTTGTTTTTGTGGCATGTGCGAAATTCATTGACTGGGACTTTCACCACAACCCATGCTTGCATATTGTATTGCCCACGAGTTTCAATTAGCGTTTCTTGGGTGGCTTCAATCAAATGATACCAGACAATTAGAGGTATTTAACATTACTACATATGTTATTTAACAAAAGAGGACCTATGTACTTTCTCATCTTCATACCTATGCAAATATATAATAACTTACCTTACCGTAAGGGGTGACGCCTTGATTTAAAAATCACAATTTAAACTATTAAAAATTGGATCTTAATATTTTTCTTTATTAATGGCAATACCTCACACACACACAACACACACACACACACAACACACACTTCCCCACACAACACGACACACACACACACATACATACTACATATAATATCAGTCACTTTTTTTTGCGATTCCAATGTTTATTGGAAATTAATATATATATAATTAATATATAAATAAATTTCAATAAACATTGAATCCGCAAAAAGTACTTGCTCCCGCCGGGAGTCCGAACCCGGATCTCTCACTTGCTGGGCGAAATTTACTACCATTAGCAGTAGTAAATATATATATAAAATATTATATAGTATAAAAAGAAAACAAAACACGTTTCTTTCAACTCGAAATTGCTTACATATTTTCGTTTACTTTTTCAGTAAACATTATCAAAAAGCATGTAATACAATAAAAATACAAACAAATAATATGAATTGAAGGTTATAAAAACCATTAGAAAACAACAAAACATAATGGCATCAAAGAAGGAAATTAAACACGTAACCCTTCCTTAAACACACAGAGGATAGATTAAAAATGTTTGAATAATAAATTTTAAAATTAGCTGGTCTCCTCCAATCCCAACTGCTGATTTTGATTGAAGAGCCATTAATGTTCTGCTTGTTTTATTTCTTCTTAGTAATAAATTTTGTGTATTTCTTTATTGTCATAATTTTTAAAACTTCTTTGATGGAACAAATTAGAGAGAAACAATTTTCAAAGGTTGTATTGTGTTGGAGAAACAGCGTTGGTGACAGATACGGTCCTAAGTAAATTTTGATGTCTGAACATCGGCACGATGATTGTTCATCCCTCAGCCCTAAGTGACGTATGATGTTTCTCCAATTTAGTCTTTAGGGTCAATTGTTGACAGGCATAATTTATAGACTACATTTTCACTGTTACATTGTGATATCTTCTGCAATAGATAATTTTTTGTGCAGTAACGGCAGCTTTTTGTAACAGTTTTGTAGATTGCATCATATTGCATAATTCCACAGCGTAATTTTATTGCATGGATGGCATTTTGTGTTTGAAATTTTGACTGTTTGTCTTTATCTTTAATATATTTTTTGGATGAACCTAAATAGATTTTTCAGATTTGGGTGGTCTTTTGAAAACAATTCTAGGATGGCTCTATTAAAAAGATCCCTTTGTTTCTTCTTCTGGAAAATTGGTTATCCAATATTTTTGTATGCGGTTCTTCACAAATTCCATTTACATTGTATACATCCAGGATGGTAATGAGTTTTACAAATTTGGTGGCATCCATGTATATATATATCATATATATAACATATAATACTAATATATATATATATATATAGTTAAAAAATATAAGCGGCACATGTTGGTCTCGCCTTAACTTAGTTTTTCTCAACAGTACTGTCTACATTATTATTTTTTTATATAGATAATAATAGATAGTACTCAAAATAAAATTATCGACATTTCCTGTGAATATAAAGCAGATAACTAACAATCTTTTTAGACCAAATTTTACTTAAATGCAATCGAGTAACTGCTTTTATGAATGCGTAAAGTTGCACATTTAGTGTTGTGACTTGCTTTTGGCCTCCTTCTGATTATTAAAGGGTTTAAGTATGACAATACTGCTATATCTATCTTCAAATAATAATCACTTCAATTATGATACAAATATAGCAATACAGAAGAACATTTGTCAAATATTACAAGGTAATGGGTACGCCACCACCCAGGGGG
Organism: Homalodisca vitripennis; assembly: GCF_021130785.1. Taxonomy (NCBI): domain Eukaryota; kingdom Metazoa; phylum Arthropoda; class Insecta; order Hemiptera; family Cicadellidae; genus Homalodisca; species Homalodisca vitripennis. Next base: position 2,654 of record NW_025781048.1, on the reverse strand, counting down.
GGCAGTGTCGACACGTAAGATACTACACTGAGGTTGCATACAAAATGTACAATGTATAAATCATTTTACATTTTCGAGATATCCTGTCCGTGCGGCAGATAGACTAATTATCTTAACAGAAAAAGAAATTTATACATAAGGTTGCCCTCGCAAGCTAAATTCCATAGTTGTCATGGAACCCATCATAAGAACCCATATTTTTTGTGGAAATGGACTGTTTTCATGCAAAATTAAAGTCCTACGGATGAAAATCTCTCTCATGGTATCCTTTCCACATGTAACATTCAAAGTTTTGTTCATTAAGTATTCATAGCAATGTTTCAAATAGTAAAAGTTGTAGATTAAGTTAGGTAAAGTACTCGTTTTATACTGTAAGAGTTGCACTGAATTGCAAATCCTGTAAAAAAGATTTAACAATGAACTTTTCCACTCTAATTACTTTTTCGTTTTACTCTATGATTCACCGTGCGTTTAATAATAACATGTACTTAGCTTATTTTATTTTTGTTATTTTTCGTCTTTTGGTTTACCCTTGAGACCCATTTTGATACATTCGCTAATGCTTCCAGTGGGGGCCAGTAAAGTTACTTGCACAACTCTTCTGTCTCAGTGTTAAACTTATATAGAAAATTTGAGCTCAATCGAAAATTTAGTTTGTAAACTAATTTTGTTTATTACAGACAATCGTCCAGACAAGCAGAGAGAGAATGCAGTTTTTATAGTCCTCTCTCTAGAAAGGTCCCTTATGAAAATTTTGTCTAGTGTTGAATTGAAATTAGATCCAGTTCCTGGTTTGTGCTTGTTAAATGTTTAATAAAAAAAGTCCTACAGGGTGTTACCAGACAATACATAAGCTCGCCATTTTGGTTCAAGGAAGACATCTACTGATTTTGGGATTAAAAGATCAAAGTTAAAACATAGAATATTAAACCATTATGGCACGAGAAAAATCACAAGGATTAAAGATTATTTTTGAAATAATATGTGTGAAAAGGTAACCATATACGACGATTATAATGTTAAAAAAGTTAATGAAAATAATTTTGTTGTGTTGTATGATTTTCCTACATGGATGATCGGCTGGGAGTTTAAACGTGGTAGTTACGGTCAGATTCGGTGAAGACTATCGTTGAGCGTGTTGTCCAGGAGGTCCTTCGATTCTCCGATTTATAAATTTTTTTATCGGTCTATTTTCGCCTAAATGAGGTCATTGCCAAGGTCTGTTACACAAGTTTCTTTCCCAACAACATTATGGGAAAAATGCATAATGTTTTCAAACAGGAAATAGAACCATTAATTGGACATAACGATGGCTATTGGGAGATATGGACAAACACACGAAACACAGGTACGCGGGGAAAGTGAGAAAGCGGAAAAGCGCAAAACAGGTACACATGAGTCTAGGCCTATGGTTACTGTGAGCGTGAGAACTATAAAAGGAGAAGACCAATTAGCGATGACCTAGTGAAATGTGACCTCTACACAAAAGATGGCGGTAAAAATTCGCAGTCTCAGGATTTCGGTAATCTTTCGGTCAGAAATGTGGTATCCTGGGTTACGGCAAGACACGCGCACATTAAATAACACCGCAACACAAGAATATAACGTATTTATTTAAGATTGCTTCGGTTACGTGTAAGTTTATGACATAAGGGTTACTGGCTTCTTTATTATTGGGTCTCTATGAAGCAGTGATCAAACGTATTTAGTAAGTACAATGCATTGATTAATTCAAAACATGTTTTGTAACTTTTTATACAATATTTTTTACCACATTAGTTCATATTTTTATGGATGAGTTCATATATCACTTAATTATTGGTTATACGCCATATGCTATTGGAAACTACAAATCTAATCATTGAAATACTTGATACACTGGTGATTTTAATTACCCAACTCATGAAAAATTAGCGTAATATAAACTATTCTTGCATATGAGTTTTGTCCATAAATTACTATGACGTAACGTTTAACACATATGATTTGTTTCAGGTCAAAAATAGGCCAAGTAACGTGTAATGACATATAATCTTAGTTTACTAACTCTAATTGGAACTATGATTGAGCAAAACTGTAGGTATTGGGATTCGATCTTAAGCCACGAAGCAAAATTCCCCATGCGCTAGATGTCTGGTATGTATTAATTTTATATAAAAATATTTATCCAAAGCAAGAAACTTCTAGTAAATATCAATCTTGGACATACTGAGTGATACACTAAATAGAGTAAATGACTTAAGTTTATAACCTTTTATTTTCGATTATTGAAACCAGTATTGAAGTTACAACGTGCTTAAGCTTCCAGTTTGTATTTTATTAATTTATGTTCTCAGCTTATAAAAGATTAGTTTAGATGTTGTTATTAAGCGTGTTTTGTAGTTAAAATCTTTCGTGGAGCAGGAACATTCAGTTGGCCATCCCTCCGTAGAGCCACATATAATAGGTCGTCAAAATTAAAGAAAATTATTTTTAATTTTTAAACAATTATTTAGGTAACTATTGCCAGATGATTCAAAAGAAGTTTTACAAGATTATGAGTATATTTTATTTAATGAGTAAGTTCATTCAATGATTTTTGTCACTAGGCATTAGTGTCAGTACACATCACTGTGTTATAATAAATTGGTTGTTATTTATTACGAGTACCTCTG
>NW_025781047.1:0-38560 GCF_021130785.1 Homalodisca vitripennis | reverse complement strand
TTGTAAAAATCCGTGAATGTTTGCATATAAGGTGATCGATTTGATTGTAAGATGTGATGATTTGTACAATTGCTATAAACATATACTTTTAACAGATTTTCTTGAATGTGGCAGCAAGGGAAACTCTACATCGGTGTTGACAATATAATTCACTAGAATTAGTTGCTCTTAGACACGTGCTTACGAAAAGCGTGCGAAGCCGCTGGAAACAGCTAGTCACTGATAAACTTGAAACTATATTAACATTAATCAATGTAAATATGTAATGCGATTACACAATTAAGTATTAAAATACCTCCTTTTCTTTCTTTTTGACTTTATATCATGTAAATTTATAGACAAGATTTCAATTCTGTATATTTTATTAGTAAAAGTCTGTAATTTTTCAAATTAGTATTAATTGCAGAAAATGTTTTTAAACAGATTTCATAGAAAACATTGTCAAAACAAATAACAGGTGAATTGTTTAATCAAAGTTAATTATATCATCAGTTGTGCAGAAATGTGTAAACGAGTAAAGTGTTAGATAAAGACACAAGCATGCATCATGCTTGCTTATACAAAGTTATTTAAGGTTTGAGATATAATTTTATACATATTAATATATATATATATATATATATATAGATATATATATATATATATATTGTCAATTGTAATCATCAGTTGTGCAGCAATTTGTAAACAACTGAGTTTGTCAGATAGACGCAAGCAATCAGTGATAGTAGTTGTAATGATTGAACAGTAATGTCAAACAATAACACAATTATCAGACCAACTGATTGTTGGCCAATCAACTAATCAGTTGAAACCCTCTGTTACAGCACTCATACCCTCTCCTTCCTATGAACAGATTTCCAATTCTCTAAGTGTTTGTTATATTTTCATTCACATATATTGTGTTCAAAATTATAATATCTTAACTGCAGTTCTAAAGAACCTTAAAGTACTGATTAAATTTTGTCACAGGGTGTTCCCTAAACTCTCTGAACCAAAGGTATTTCACATTATTGCTGAGACCAAAATTAATCAACTTTTATAGAGCTTTCAAATAATTGTCTTATCTAAGTTATTCACTTTCTCATCTACAAGACGTAGGGTATCCACATGTTGCTGATACTTTATATGTATGTGTTTATCCTTTCTCAACTCCGGAGTTTTTTATGTTCCAGAAGGAAGGAGATGCGCCCTGAGAGGACTGAAGAAGAAAACTAAGGAGAAGACAGGAAAACGACCACAGAGACTGAAGCACAAAGCACTGAACCCGCAAGTCCAGCTCCTGCCCCTGTAGAGCCTGCCGCAACCCCCGCACCAGCCCCAGAGCCAGTAGCAGAGCCTGCCCCTGCCCCAGAACCAGCCGCCCCTACCCCAGAACCAAGCCGCCCCTACCCCCGAACCAGCCGCCCCTGCCCCAGTTGAGACTCCTGCCCCAGAACCAGTGCCTGAACCCGTTGTTGTTGTTGAGGCTGTCCACTCACCTCCCGTTGTTGAAGCCACGCCGGAACCTGTTCCAGAAGTGGTAATCATTTGTCTATTCGCTGAATTTGTGTTAATGAAGAATTTTTACAATTTTATATGTGTAATTTTAAATTTAAATTTTTGAGATTCATTTAATTCTATCTTTGGTAATATTTTTCTTCATCTGTGTCACAAACAAAATATTCCAAGAGCCAGCTATACTGATTAAGAATGTAAAATGTCTTGAATTTGAAAAAAATGAGAAAAGAGAAGTTAAATGTATAATTTGGTTTGCTAGGTTGAACCAGTAGCGGTGGCAGTGGAAGAGCCAGTAGAGGAACCAGTTGGTGGAGGTTGTCACTGAAGCTAAGGTGGAGGAGCTGCCCCCACCCCTGCCCGCCAGTCCCTCCACCCACTGAAGCTCCGCCACCAACCCCTGTCGCTCCAGTCCCTGATGTGTCCCTACATGTTGAATCATTGTCTGACACACAAGAAGCAGAGGTCAGTGCACTACAAATATTATATGGGGTTGACTATTATAGAATATTTATTTGTACATGATTTCTAAACAATAAGGTTTTATGTTAAACAGTGGGAAGGGGTAAAGTAACTAGATATGGGGAGTGTTTTCCAAGTTGTTCCCATAGGAAAAAAGAGATATTTTGGTCAAAACAGCAGAGTCTTAACATCAGAGGGTGTACTGTGTAGCATCTTAACATTTAACTGATTTAGTACGTATTAAACATTCTTCGATTAAGAAAACGTGTAAAAAGTTTACAGGTTTTTATAACCATTGCAAAATTAGTATTGTACTCGAGTTTATATATTATATAAAATGAGAACTTGGTAATTCTGAGATTTTATACAAAATTACTTTTTAAGTACTTAGAAAAAGGTATTGAGTATTAAGAATTATAAAGACAATTGTATTTACAAAAATATTACCGTAATTTCGAATCTTCTTGAGTAACTAATTCAAATACTTCCTCAATACAATTAGTATTGATGTTAAATGATCTTATAAATTACTGGCATGTAGTGGAAACATTGTTTGAGTGTGAATGTGTGGTGCAGGTTGTGGGAGGAGGAGAGAGCATGGCTGAGCCAGTCGATGTGGGAGCCAGTGTTGGTGGATGACAAACTAGATGATGCACCTCTGGTCAACGGAATCAGTGAGCACACTCATCAGGTAACTCACCAGCTGTCCATAGACACTCATGGATACTTAATACAAGTTTTAAATGGGCAAAATATTATTGAAAAATTTGGGGTGTCTGCATTCTGTTTAAACGTCTGCTGTAGTGGAATGGTCTTTAGTTTTGCTTAATCGTAACAATGTTAGGCCTCAAAAAACTTCTACACTCTTTGGTTTTAGATTTAACAGAATATTTGGTTCAAGAAATTTAATGATTAGGATATGCACATGGTAATATTACATCTTTGACGTAATTATTAAAACAACAAGTTAAAACATTCAATTCAATTGGTTTATTGCCGTTAAATAAACATATAAATTACAATAAGCTTTGTTAGATAAGTCAATTAAATGGTAGCGCAATGACACAAATAAAATAGTAGACATTTAACTTCAGTATAAATTTTACATAAGATAATTTGTTAGTGTATCAAATGTGTTTTAATTAAATATAACAATAAACAAAAATAACAAATAATAATTAACAAACTTTAACAATTAATTTATTGTATATAAATATTACTCCTAATATATTTATGTTGTGTAATGAAACATTGTAGGAATTTGTCTAAATTATAAAAAAGCTTTTTTTAAAACCATTTTTTAAGAACTAATTTAAAATTATTTACAAAGACTACATTTAGAGGTAATTTGTTCAAAACCTTTATGCCAAATATGTATGTAACTTTTTTCATCTTACTTAGACGTACAAATTGTTCATGAATTAGGTTTTTATTTCTTGTGTTATATATATATATATATATTTATATATATATATATATATATATATATATATATATATATATATAAATATATATATATATTTACTGATTCCGAAATTAAAATCTACATAATGGTCTTTAACATACATAATTGACTGAAACATGAAAAAACATGGGTAACGTTAGAATACTTAGATCAATAAAATGAGGTCTACATGATTTCAATGTCCCTAATTCCCACAAAACATCTAATTACCTTCTTTTGCCATATAAAAACCTGTTGAGCCCCAGAGTTGTTGGTGGAAACAACCCATTGGCCTATGACATAAGTTGCTATTGTTCAGTTTTCACCAATATGCTTATTTATATTTTCATTACCATAATTTATTACTTTAATTACTGTACTTACTCAAATAAAAATCCTCAAGTTGTTTTACTATTTAGACTCCCCATTGTTCACATTTGCGATTTAAATCAGATTCCTGATTCTCACAACTTCCACCACTGTAGATACTACTTACCAATATTTCTGTACTACTCAAACCTAGTAAAAAAAAGAAAGAATAATCATTTCTTTAAATTAATGTTTTAATCAGTTGAATATACTAAAAAGCTATCGATGAGTATTTGTTCTGTATTAGCTCTGGATGTTATCCCAGAAAATCTGTATACTAACGTGTGTGTTATGTTATCCCAGAATCTGTATACTCACGTGTGTGTTATGTTTTCCAGTTTGTTGAAGAGCTCTCTGAAAAAGGTAACGGAGAGAACTTCAAGACGATTGTGACGGACAGTTTAATTAATTCCAACCCAGGTTTGTAATTTTGTAGTTTTTATTTTTAACTACGTTAAGACAGTATGATCTGTTCCGGTTTCGTACAAACTTGAATGTGAACTATTTCACAAAACGTGTAAAATTGTTCAAAAAGTATCAAAAACAATGTTGTTAACCAGATTAACAAAATTAAAGTTGTTACTGTAATACAAAATGAAAAATATTTAATTTGTGAATGAGAAAAAATTTTCACTAGTTATGTAGATCAGCATTGTTAAAACCAATAGTAACTAGATGAAATTACAAATTTTCATGTATTTGTTTCTTACGAAAAACATTTGAATTTGAGTTCTTTGTAGAGTACTATGTGCCAGTACAAAGTAATTTACGATTATATCATCTATTGCACAGGGGTTTGTTAAATATAAAAATAGTTGGGTGATCCAAATTTTTATTCATAGTTGCATATAATTTTCATAACATTACAAATCAATTTACAACAGATGAAACTGATTTGTTTTTAAACGTTTGTCAATGTTTTCTAAACTATGTAACAGGCCTTAATACCTAATTACTAATTTGTTATAATAATACATCAATACTAAACAGTTCAATTATTAACTGAATCTCTTATTTAATTTGTTATAATTCAGAACAAACAAATCAACAATATAATATAATAATGATTCAATGTTGTTAAAACTGTGAAGTTTAAATTATTACATCAACAAATATACTTATTATGGTCATAATGACAAATATTAAACCGTTCTGTATTTTTTTAAATTTATATTATGTAGTACAATATTACATCAATATATATACAGATATCTCACTGATTATCAAGTTCATGATCTATCATAATACTAAGAGTTTAAATATTTTGACATATCTAAAAAATTGTCTAAAGTTTTGATTTCCTAAAATAAAAACAAAAACGTTTACAACTTTCTAAGTTGCTCAAAAATTAATAAGGCAGGATTACATATTGTTAAAATTAATATAAAAATTCAGTTATATCATAAATTTAATAATATAAAAAAACTGTAAGCCCAAGTGGCGCTGTTTTATGGTTAAAAAACTTTAGAAGTTACTATACTTAATGAATTGGTTTGACTCTGTATTCATGCATATTACAGTGTTCGCTTGTAAGATAACTTATGTTTTGTATATTAAATTGCAGCAGGTTTTTTAATATGTTAGATTATATTTCTTATGTGCTATTGTTCGTTTGTACAATCAAGAGAGAGAAAAAAATAGGCTAGGTATTCTCATAAGAGAGCCATTACAGAAGTGATGCCAAACCATGCCCCTATAGTGGTGATTTTATTGAAACAATTTTCAAAACGGGTGCTCAGTTTTAATTCATCATATTTTATTAACCTTCAAGTGCCAAGTTTTCCAAGGTGCTGCTATAGGCTACTGCTGGGTTTTTTGCCATGTTGTTCCACAGTCAGTGCAAATGTAGCATGTTTCTTTGTCACCATGATCAATTTCAGTGACATCTTTATTTACCAAAGAATCTCCTAATTTGTCACAAGGTCATGGTTAATAAGCTGAGCCTGTATCCTGATTGTCACCATTCTTAGAAATATTAAGGGCTCGGATTTATTTTGTATCTTTTTACCCACTGTAAAGCCACATGAAGGCAGGGCTTGTTTTATCAGATATGCTATCCAGAAGCTTATCTACCAGATTAAGATAGTGGGATTTCTTTACATTCAGCTTAGAACCCTTTGCTTCAATAAGATTATAAACCATTATATTACATGCTCTGCAAGAATGATCATTTATTTCTGTGATCAGGTTTTCGTGATTCAAGGCAAAGCTTTTTACCTTCTTTGACTAAATTATTTCAACGTGATTCTCCTTGATTTCGATTTTCAAATAAAGATACCTTGGCAAACTTCAACTCAATTTCATCAGCTTTCTGAGATAAATCGCGCGCGAATTTTATTGAACTTTACTTAGCTCACACATCTTGTCCATAAGAGTTTTCAGTTGAGTAAGTATTGTAGCTTGTATATCTTGGTTGGTACAGTCACCACATAGGTAAAACCATTTAATGTTTCCATCACCACAAAAGGTGATAGTGCGAAACCACTTGTTACAGATTGGGCTCCATGTTGCGAATCTTTAACCTCTTTGAAGTATACACTAAACGGATTAGGCACGCTCGGATTAATGTTATTCAGGACATATTATAATTTTATTACTCTTAAGAACGAGGTCAAGATTACGTCAATGAGCACCAGCACTGATTCAAACGCTATAGCGGTAGCTACTAAATTCATCACCACTTGTATAGGAATAACAGTTCTTTCAAGCGCTCAAGCAAATAAAATTGGAAGTAGAGTATGAAGCAGATTGTACACAATTAACTGCACTGAATGATTTATGAAGCTTTATACATGAACCATGCGTAACAGCGGAGCATGTGGCAGTTTATGACATTAATTTATACAGCAATCAGTTAACAATCTGCAAACAAGACAACTCTTGTTTTGCTTGTAGGTCTATGCAATGTCAGTAAAGAGAAAGGCTGTTAGCTATGATGTAGTGTATTTTAGGCTTAGCACTATCATTATTGCAACTAATTTAATGTAGTACCGACTAAACCGCAATCAAATAGAAAATATAAAATACTTGCTGTAGTGGACTTTAAAAGCACAATTGAAAAACTAGAAAAAACAGTTACGCTTTGTTTCTAAAAGACCAGATAAAACTTCACTATGTGCTTTTCTTATAGTCCTTAGTTGACCGTCAAGAGTGTAAGTAGCAATTAAACAGCACTACTGTCGACTTAAGTAGTTCAAATAAACACTACTAGAGGCCAATGTGCCGTACATGTTACGGCTGCCAGGTGTAGTGTAGCGTAACAGCTTTTTGGAATGTGTTAACAATGTTGAAGTTGTAATACAATTCTTAGATTTTTTTTTACCCATGTAAACAAGTATGTAGGCATGATGGGACATTGTAGAAAGTCTAGTTCACTTTTAATTTTTGTTAAATTAAACTGTAAACATTAATTAATGAGACCTTTTTAGCTGCAAAATATTAAGAAGTCCCTTATATGAAAAAGTTGTGAATATAAATAAATAAATAGTAACTTCAAATAGTAATTAAAGTAATTATTAATTTTTGTTTACGTAAAATGTTTAAAACGCACCATTTTACTATTTTTTTTTTTTTACTGAATTTATAACATGTTAACAAGTGTAAATATTTGCATAAGTGATGACCATGCTGATTGTTGTGTTTAGGTAAACGAGAACTCAGAGGACAATTCAGAACAGACTGCATTCCGCCGCAGAATAAACAAGATTGACGTCAGTGGAAGCTGGACTATTGCTATGTGATGGATTCTTAAAGTGATTCAAGCATTTTACTACAGCAAAATGAAAACTAAGACTGTTTGTTTTATATTAATATTATTTCGGAGTTGTGCCTTGGGAAATGCCACTGCCCAAGAAATGAAGGCCTACCAGCCAGCTAGGACCAACTGCTCTCGGCTTAGCCGAAATGGCCGCACATGTTTTATATGATTAAAGTATTAAAATAGTTAAAAAAAATAAGTAAAGACTTTTCTCCAAACAAAACCTTACCGGTGATAATAGGTTAGGGTATAGTTTAGATGATAAAAATATTATTATTAATTATTATCACGATAGTTCTTGTATGAAAGCTACTGAGAGACCGGTAAAGTTTTGTTTGACAGAGATTATAATATACGGACACTTTGTAAAATAATTTTGAATAAATTTACTGTAATGCTTTTTGTATTATTAGATGTGTAGATTGCCGATCATCACAAATAAAAGGAGCTTTTTAAGGGCGGGAGGGGGGTTGTATTTTTTGCAGAAATATTTTCTTATAAACTGTTTTTACATGTAGTCATAGGGGACGTCGGTTGGCAAAGGAGTCGGACACTCGGGGGTGGACTGTTGTCGGCAGCTTAGCTTGGTACGTAACTGTTCCGTTCATTTCGCAACGAACTGTTTTTGATGTTCCATTAAAATGTTTTTGAGAGATGTTTTTATGAGACTTGATATTGTTGTAGCACTCTGAATGTATAAACCGACCTTAATCTCAAATTTATATAAGGCCCCCTCTATCTTATAATGTCATGTGTGAATGTGTTTATAAATTAAATATAGAATGTTCAAATTTTACTTTGTTTTTCATTTGACCCTTATCCTTGATTTTTAGTATATGCTTATGAAGATTAAAATAGATTGTGTTGTCTGGTCAATAATTTATATGTATTAACCAGTTGACTGGTGGATTTGTTCAATTTAGTAGTAGTATTTTTTAACTACTTTGTTAATTCAATGTTTTTAGAGAAATATGTTGTAGAAATCAAAAGTACGAAGCAAAAATAAAGTTTTTAGAATTTCAATGTTATTCATTTGTATAAAAATAAATAATTATACTACTAATATACAGTATACTGAAATAACTTCAGATAATACAGGAGATTACATTACAAGTAATTACTTTTACTATTTACTGTTCTGAAATGGATGGCAGTCCAGGATGAAACTGCAAGAAATTATAAGTGAAAAGTTAGGAAGAAAGAAGCCTCTCCACTCTTATCAGGAACAACGGAAACTACTGGAAAGTTTTTCTGATTCTTGGCTAGATTCAGCGAATAATTACAATTCATGAAACCGCTTAGGGAATACTGTTTAGCACCGTAATTCCACTCTTATCAGGAACAATGGAAACTACTGGAAAGTTTTTCTAATTCTCGGTTAGATTCAGCGAATAATTACAATTCATGAAACCGCTTAGGGAATACTATTTAGCACTGTAATTCCACTCTTATTAGGAACAATGGAAACTACTGGAAAGTTTTTCTAATTCTCGGCTAGATTCAGCGAACAATTACAATTCATGAAACCGCTTAGGGAATACTATTTAGCACCGTAATTCCACTCTTATCAGGAACAATGGAAACTACTGGAAAGTTTTTCTAATTCTCGGCTAGATTCAGCGAATAATTACAATTCATGAAACCGCTTAGGGAATACTATTTAGCACCGTAATTCCACTCTTATCAGGAACAATGGAAAACTACTGGAAAGTTTTTCTAATTCTCGGCTAGATTCAGCGAACAATTACAATTCATGAAACCGCTTAGGGAATACTATTTAGCACCGTAATTCCACTCTTATCAGGAACAATGAAAACTACTGGAAAGTTTTTCTGATTCTCAGCTAAATTCAGCGAACAATTACAATTCATGAAACCTCTTAGGGAATACTATTTAGCACCGTAATTCCATTCTTAACAGGAACAATGGAAACTACTGGAAAGTTTTTCTGATGCTCGGTTAGATTCAGCGAACAATTACAATTCATGAAACCGCTTAGGGAATACTGTTTAGCACCGTAATTCCACTCTTATCAGGAACAATGGAAACTACTGGAAAAGTTTTTCTGATTCTCGGCTAGATTCAGCGAACAATTACAATTCATGAAACCGCTTAGGGAATACGTTTAGCACCGTAATTCCACTCTTATCAGGAACAATGGAGACTACTGGAAAGTTTTTCTGATTCTCGGCTAGATTCAGCGAACAATTACAATTCATGAAACTGCTTAGGGAATATTGTTTAGCACCGTAATGAAACTGTATTGTTTACCAATTCCATACAGCAATTGGTATTACCCCTGTGAATCAAGAATCAATAATTTTTTACCTTCTTTAAACACAAACAGTGTAATTGATAAAGTTATAGGTTTATAATTATTTTTTTCATATCTACTAACATTTGCAATTATTGTTTGTTTTACAGACAATATTATCACAAATTAACAATAAAGTGAGATTTAAAAAAACCCAGGCCTAATTAAAATATATCATAAACTTTGTTGTTTTTTTCTAAATGTGTTATCTGTAGAACAATGTGATTTTAGATTTAAACACTAATACTAAAACAAAATTTACAACAACAAAAAAACATAATAGCTATTAAATTGAGATACACATAATTAAAATTCAGACGTTAAAAACTTAATGTACTAATATCACAGGCCAAAAAATTTGTCAATGGAGTAAAGAAATATTATCCTTCAACCATCTATCTATTATTTTTTTGAACCATTTCAAGGGCACATCCCATGCATTCTTATGCAGTTTATTGAATAATGTAATCTTCATACATATGTGACTATTTCTGTTCTTTTTTAATCTTACTAATGCTAAGTGAAGAAGATGGTTTTCCTAGTAAAATAATCATGAGTTTGTTTTGTTTGTAGGAAGGGTATTTAAAGATTCCTTGGCACGCAGACTAATGCTCCCGTGTAACTTTTGGGATTACTAGTTGAAGGATTAAGTTTGTGCTCGTCAACGGTTTTGTAACATTATAAGGTTTTATTTTTATAAAAGTAAGATCATTATAAATCTTTTTGAAAGAAAATGCTTTTTGAACATTTGCGCCTCCTTTACTTGTATTAATGTTCAAATCTAAGTCTTCAGCAAAAAGAAATTAAATTTATGGGCTCCTATTCTCTAATGTCCTTTAGGCTCAAGATATAAGTTCTAGAAATCATCCTAGACGGGCTACAATTGCAATGGGTTCTGATTTACCATTTGAGATCTTGAAAGAATTGGCAAAGTACATTATGAGGACCTATGCACCTAGTTGGTTCGATTTCAAATGTAACCCAAAACAGCAACTTGGTGTAACACATTTTTGGAAAATAATAAAATGTTTAAGTTACATAAAAGAAGGCTCAAGAACTCAAGAAAGCAATACACAAATGCTTACAAAATAATATATTTTGCCCATCCAGAAAACATTTTAGTTGAAATGGTAACATAACTATACGGATATGAAAACACATTCACAAAGTGAATTATTGCAGCACGATAAGAGTGAAGCAATACAGAAACAGCTTCTATTACGAAGTTGACATTGTGATATTGCATTTTAACAGTGGCTTATGGAAAACTGAGAAATGAACACTAACATGCCTCAATGATTCATTGTTTCCCTGGCTACAGTCCAAAAAGCAAGACTGGTATAACGCAAAACTTAAATAACGATTATTTTGGGAATGTTGCATAACCATAATAAGGATTTCCCCCTTATACCGAAAGCACATAAGAAGTAGGTAGGACTTCCCCCTAGGTCATAATAGGCTTTTCAGTCCTAATTATGTGTGTATTTTCTTCATCAGGACAAGGCAAACTCAACTATGTCAATACGATTTTGAACAAAATAGATTTCCGAGAACTAGATAATCGAACGTATATAGTATTTTGATGGAGGCAATATGACAAGCAAAACTGTGACATAGTAGGTAAGTGAATTTAAACGGTCTTATGTAGGCACTTTTTAACCGAAGTAGGCATCTCGGTCCTATGTAAGTATATATACGTTTTCTTCGTCAGAACAACAAGGCAAACTCTACTACGGTACTGGAAATATCTTAGACCTGAAATATATGACAAGGACTGGAAATATACGCTTTTTGACCGAAGTAAGTTTCCGAGACCTGTGTGATCTGAGATTTTTGTTTTCTTGATCAGGTTGACAAGGCAGATTCAGCTGTGACGTTATGTATATAATTAATTAGAACCAGAAAGTACTACTACACGTGCCAAACATGATATAATAATTAAGTTAAACTCTGATACTAATTACCATGAACTTAAATAATATCTATCAGTAGTATACTTTGGCCGTTCCTGGGACAACGCACCCGAGACCGGTTCTGGGACAAACCGTGTGAGACCGAATCTGGGACAGAAAATTGTTTAGAGAGCGACTAAGAGTGTGAGTACGGGTAGTCAGAACCGCGCCGCGCGAATCACCACGCATGTCATCGCTGTCCCGCCACCGACACCACTCATTTTTATTTACCACAATTGTGAGTATGTATGTGTTTGTGATTTACTGATCAGATCTAAATAGACGATGTTGTTTACATGGTTGTTCTGGAGCAGTTGGTTGTTTTGGTCTACAAGTGTGATTGTGATCTGTTGAATCTTTCGTAAACCGCTCCGAAGAGGTATGTAGTGTTTTTCTTGAGGTGATTGAGATATTTTGTAGCCGTGTGGTACATTAGGGGAAAAGGAGTAGAGGATTGCTGTCTCCAAATGTTTGTGAGAGTGAACATCATGATTGACAAGACTGTTGTTGACAATATTGCAGTGTATCTCGATGACATCAACGGCTCTGAGATTCGGTGGATTCGATGCAATTACATTTTCATTTGAGTTGAAGTAAGTTGATTCTTTTTGTAAGTTTTTTGCATCCGATTTTTCAAAACCTAAGAGATCACTAACGGTTTTTATCCAAGTAGAATTTAATTGGAGAATTAATTGATATTTTGTCACCATCTTTGAAGATCTTGAAATCGTTAGAATTTACACTAAGATTCAACGATTGTATGTAATCTCTGAAACTCTTTTCAAGTTTTTCAATGGTCCAGTAACCGCATTGAAGTATCAGCGGTTTCGGAATGAAATGTATTTCCAAGTCCCAAAAATAGACTTTTGCATGTTGCAACAAGTTGTATATGTTGTTCTCAGAGTAAAATCCAACAAGAGCTATATAATACTCCGCGTTTGGATCCAAGTGGATGGGGTGTTCTAGATGGAGAGTCAATACAGACTCAGTTCCAGTTAGTTTGAGTAATGGCATGGTTGTAGTTTTTTATATACTTATAATTCTATACAAGTTTTAGATGAAGTTACTACCATCATGGAAGTCTTCAAAACCTCTTTCCATATATTTTTCATTTCGTTGTTGAATTTTTTCTGCATGATGTATATCTTGCCTTCTAATTCACTCAATTGAACTTAGACAACCACATCATATGGCTCCACTGCTTTGCTCACTTGACCAATTCTCTGGTGGTTTTTCAGTAGGAAGCTGCCCCATATCTTTTCACCATTTACGGTACTAGTGGGGGCAATCTCGATCGCATTTATTATTTTTTCCGATTTTACCAAATGCGATTCCAATAATTTCTTGACTTCGGATAAATCTTGTGAGACTTTTGATACATCACTTGCAAGCTCAATTATCTCGTTAGGAGAAGGGTCTGAATTGGGTTGAGTTGGTATTGATCCAATTTCAATTTCTTCTCCAAATCTGTTGAAAATAAAACCACGGTTTCCATGCATTTTTATTGTTCCTTATATTACGAAGAATATGTTCCCAGTCCTCACCAGCTGAATCTCGTCGTAGAACCTCCAGGCACAAATGTCCACAGATAGGAGGATCATCAAACCCCTGAATACGCTCTGAGTTATAAACCAACCCTTTTGGCCCCAAGTACCTGACTACTTCTATTGGAGGATTGACATCGCCATATGAATCAAAATACAATTTCTTTTCACCACGTTTCACATAACACGTCCAGTGAGTACCACCAGATGAAAGGTCACCAAGATTTACAATACCACGTTCGATATTTGTAGGTTTGTCTGGAAGTAACTGTCGCATGAAAACACCTCTAAACTCATTAATGTTTAATATACCTGCTAATTTTTCTATTTCACCAAGAGACAGCGGGAAGATCTCTTTTTTTTATTCACAGACAACAGTGCATCAAGCTTCCGACCAATACGACGTTTCAACCCTCTACCCGTAGGGTCTTTTTCAATAATGGTGTCCAACTCCTCATCGACTAAACTCTTTAACCAAGGTATAAATTTTTCTCTCAGTAAAGGAGCCAACTTTCTTCTTATTAATGGAGAGATGAAGCGTTTACCTCCAGGAACTGACGAATCCACCATTTCCATAATTTCCTTCAAAAACCCTCCTTGTTTATTAGATACGAGTTGGTTGTAACTTAGAAGCAATTGTAAACCTTTTTTGTTCTTAACGGCTCTAGAAACGGCTTTGTGTTGCTCTCCAGAAAGAAGTATACGATCACTTCCGTGAGACAGCTGTTCATTAGATAATCTGATTACTGTAGGTTTCCGTCTTTTGTACGCTGTACGAAGCTTACGTTTTTGAGCTTCGGATAGCCGAACTGTATAATTATGCTGACTTTCCATTCTATACGCTTTCTTATATACAAAACACTTACATGAAAACAATAATTGCCGCCTACTAATGAAAAAAAAACATTTTTATTTTACTTTTTTTGTTTTTTGTTGTTTTTTTTATTTGTTTTTACAGGAATTTGATTATGTTTCGAGTAATGTCATATGAGAAATGTGCCTCAGATACAACGACAACATATGCTGTGGTGCCGCTGCTCCCCTGTGGAGATGCAATAGCTTTTACAAAATCTAATTCAATCTGAATGTCACTTCGAGATCTGTCTGTTGTTGGTTGATGTAGATGTGTGTCAATTACAACCAAAGGTGAGTTATCAATAAATTCTTTCAGGTTTACTAACACGTTATTGTCTCCGAAGTTTATTTTTCGGAACCCTAGGTACTGATCGTACATGATCCTGTATATACCATTAGTAATATCAAAATTCTGCAATTCCTGAGGGTACCTTTCTCCATTAATTTTCACAGACACATTTTTGATGTTGCAGCTGTCAAATCTACTAGGATCTTTTGCCTGGGTGTTTGTTCTGTTTGTCTGAAGTGCGATTATAACAAATCTAGGATTGTACACATTTCTGTAAACACTTGTAATATCGAAGCTGAACGATGAACCGAACACCCCTCTTTTGTCGATGCATTGCCATTGAAAGAAGTTGTAGACTAAAGCATCCTTGTCACTCAGATGTTTCAAACCATCAATTAACTGGATTTTGGAAGTGCTGGTATAATCGACTATGGGGACTCGTAACACAAACGACTCTATCACAATTTTTCCATCACCAGGATCCGTTGCTGTGGACCCTGCCCCTTTCCAGTGAAACAACGCATCATTATCTTCATTCCTAGTAAATGTGATTTCAAAACCTCCCTTGTACATCGGGTAACGTAGGTGGTCAAAGAACCCTAATCCTAAATGCCCAAGTGTGCCGAGTGCTTCAAACTTCCCACCTCCTGTAAACGATGATGAGAAACCACTACTTGAGAGTGTTTGTTTTTCAGTGTTACTGTAACTAACAACCCCCTTTATAGTGCTGGTGATGCCGGGGAGTTCTACTGTGTCGATCAATGTATTGTGTTTCCTCAGCTCTATTCTTGAAAACAAGAAGGCCGCGAAGTTGTCTACCAGTTTGACAGTAGAGTTAGTTTGATAATCAGATCCATCAGATTTTTGCACATACTTTCCTTGAATGTGGTACATTATGCGTGAATCATAAAATGCGTCTCCATGATCCAGTTTGAATGTTGTATTGTTGTTGGGTGCATTGAAGTTGAGCTCTGAAACTGGCATTGCAGTTCTATACTCACTTCTTGCTATACCGCTCGAAAATTCAATATACAGTTTCTCCATCACTGGTTTTACCACTGATCACTGTTCTATTATATCCTCTCTTATATATAGGGTAAAAAATATTTGCTTTCATTGCTTTATATATCTGATGGGTAGATACATCCTGAAGTTCCTAACCCCATACCGAGTTTACGTTTCAACCACATTCCTCCTGTTGTTGCTAGGCCGACCATACGCTCATTCAAGTCAGCATCATCTGAGGTAACCCTCTCCCAAGCTTTCTTTTGTAATATTTTGTCCGCCTCCCACCTGTCTTCTGTGTTTTTATGATCCCTATACCATATATCATGCTTCTTACAAGCTTCATCGAGGGGATTAATTCCCTTATCTCCCCTAGCAAGTCTCTTGTCGAGCTGGGTGCCGGGCCCACAGTAGTTGTACGTATCGAGATTCCAGTTCTTGGGCGCATGTAACTCGAATGGTAACTTGTTAATGATGTCGTTCAAAAGCCCTTTACCTTCTATAACATGTTCAGGCAAAACAGACAAACATCTGACTAGGTACTTCAACCCTTTAGGTGTAGCAATTAGGTCTTCCATTTCATCGTGAAGGAAATCAACCACAGACAGTTTTTCATTATGAAAGTTGTTGTTCCCAGCTTCTTCCTGAGCTTGAATGTAGTGTAACCTGTCAATGAGGTCTTTGAAGTTCTTTATGTACTTATATTCGACCGGACTTTCATTGTAAACCTTTAACCCTGAACCAATTGTTGCCACTTTTCCATTCACTAACTCATCCCAAATAGGTTTTATCATATGTTTCCACTTTAGTCCTTGACTTGATTTGGGACGACCACTTTTGGGATTGTTTCTTTGGAAAAGCGAGTTTGTCCTCACCAATATGTCCTTGTAAGAGTTCCAGTCTTCATCGGTGTACAGATCCTTCTCTACTATATTGTTTTTCGTCAACAATCTCCAAAGACCCTCAGTCCCTTTGTATTTCTTTTGAGAGCTGACTAATATAATGTCATCATAATCAAATGTAATCGGTTCGGAACCGATCATCGGCTGCTCTAGATTTTCATCGTACCAAATACCAAACTGTTTGTCGTTGGATTTTGGAAGGTATCGGGCTCCTAGAGAACCAAGTGTTACTACTTTAGAATCCATCAACTGTTTCATCGATTGCTCTTGAGGTTGTACTTCTGGCTCATCATCGTAATCTACATCCTCAAACGTTCGACGATCTGATGCTTGAGGTTGAAATCTTACCAACTGTTTCATACGGTTTTGACTACGTATCTTTTGTGTTTCCAATTCTCTATGTTGTTGTTCCCTAATGGCTCTGGTGATTGGTTCGTACTTTTTCTCATTTTCACGAACATCTTCTAACTCTTTAAAATGGGTCTGAGCAAACTCACTTTGTAATTTCCGGTTTAACTCATCCAACTTTCTAGCTTTAGAAACAGTGAGCGGTCGATCATGTGTTATTGATATGTTACGATTGGCAGACGTCTCATTAGCATTTGATGATATAGTATTTTTGTTTGAGAAGTTTTTTAATTCATCCTGTTCAGCACGTTTGAACTTTGCAGCCAAGACAGTCTGAATTTTTTCAAGTCGCCTTGCTTCTTTTGCATCTAGTTTATTCGCCATGTTGTATACTTATAGTAATAGATACAGCGTTATTCTTCAAATCTTTCAAGTCACGTTTACACTGGAACGTCAAATTACGTTTAGAGAACGTCAAATTACGTTTATGAACGTCAAATTACGTTTATACTTAAACGTCAAATTACGTTTATGAACGTTAAATTACGTTTATACTTAAACGTCAAATTACGTTTATGAACGTTAAATTACGTTTATACTTAAACGTCAAATTACGTTTATGAACGTTAAATGACGTTTATACTTAAACGTCAAATTAAGTTTATGAACGTTAAATGACGTTTATGAACGTTAAATTACGTTTATACTTAAACGTCAAATTACGTTTATGAACGTTAAATTACGTTTATACTTAAACGTCAAATTACGTTTATGAACGTTAAATGACGTTTATACTTAAACGTCAAATTACGTTTATGAACGTTAAATGACGTTTATGAACGTTAAATTACGTTTATACTTAAACGTCAAATTACGTTTATGAACGTCAAATTACGTTTATACTGGTACGTTTTACAACGAAGTATTATTCAACACTTAGTTTCCTTTTTAAATTGCACATGTATTTCCTTTTTTGTGGTTTAGCTGTTGTATTAATAGATATGAACCCATGAGGTGTTTTCCAGCACTCAAAACAGAGAGCCTCAAATTGGTTGAAAGTCATGTCAGAACCTACAAAGTCCTGGAACACTCTCTTTGTATAGTACTTGTTCATTGTAAACAGACACAACAGATTAACATTGTTTCGTATGACCTGCATATCAACTCGACCATAGCTCTGACTCAGGTAGACACAAGAAATCCCTTTATGACGTCCTCTAATGAAATAGTCTTTGATTTTAGTTTGCTCTTCTAGGAGGCAGTCATCAAATACCACAAGTGAGTTTGGTTTGCAGTCATCGATAGAAATGAGATCTTGACAGGACGAATAGAAAAACGCTATTTGTCTTCTAAGGTTTTTTTCTAATCTACTGTATTGTTCACGCAGATCTACATATGCGGGTTGTTCTATTGAACGACTGAACACGTATAGATTCTTGAACGGAACTCCATCTTTGTTGTAAATGAAATTCAATAACAAGTTCGTTTTACCACTCCCAGACGGTCCTACAATAAGACACCGTAACGGTCTAGGTAAAAATTGGTCTTCGAATTTATCTTTGCAATACACTTGAATTTCCATAGTATGTTCTCTTACATACATTTACAATTTAACAGTTTTCGCATATTCTATAATGACCCCATGCTAGGGTTCGGATATTGTCTTCGAGTACGAAACGCTTGTCGTCCTTTGATGAAAGTACCACTTTATGGTGTTCTACGCTGTAGAGATTGTGTGCTTGACTCCGAATTGTATTCATCGTTTTTGTAGTGCTCGATGTTACTAAACAAACAGTCTTTATAGTTGCTAAAGGTAATTTCATTTTCAACTACAGCTTTTTTCACGCCCTTAGACCTCTTTATGAAATGGTTGTCTTCTATATTGCTCGCATACATCTTGGATCGTAGTCCTACAAACTCTCGCATGATTCGACCATTAAGTTCATCTTTCATTTTACCCAGAACTTTTTTGTTTACGTGGGGAAGCCCATATTGGTTGGGGTTGGGGTAGTCACTTGTATCAAATAATCCAATTAAATGTTTCATGTCTTCATAGAAGTTTTTCGTTTTGATGTCATATATCAGGGAATCGGTATCGGTGTACACCATTTTTATATTAGATCCATACTTCTCTTTCATTACATTGTAGTGGAAATCATACATCAGTGTCTTTGATATGTCTAGAATACTCATACCTACGTAAATAGGTTTATTTAACAAAAGTTTTTTCTTACTAAAATGTACAGCAACTAGGTTTTCTGTAAAGATGGTTCGACTCTTAAAGTTCGGTTTGCTAACCCATCTTTCCACTAATTTGGACTTAGTACCCAAACGAATGTCCACACGATTTCTCATATTTTCCATAGTTTTTCCAAAAACTGAGTTGTTCATAAGTTTGAAAAAGTCTTTCTCAAAATCATTTTTCGCCTTTGTACGCTCCATGGTATTCAGATTAATGTACGGTTGCAACCAATTGCTTTGACTGAAACTAAGAACTCTATGAACATGTTTTTAGTTTCATACCCAGACTCAAATAAAGCTTTAAATTTTTGTAGTGTACGACATACTTTTCTTTGCCATAGAGAGTTGTCAGAAGCTTTGCCATTTTCGATCCTGGTGGGACTCTACGTTCTGGAGCGAGAGGTAGATCAGAGTGTACGTCGTGTAGTTCTTCAGGATATTCCAAATCAACTTCTAATATGTAGCCTGTGGGTGAATCGTCACTAACTTTCATTACATCGATGTCTGTACTGCTCCACTGAAAGTTTGCATATGGTAGTTTTACAGACATTGCCCACCCATACAGGTTGTTTGCATCCAAGTACATGAGGTAGTTGTTTGGTTTCGATTTGTCGTAGTCTTTCATGTAGGGATTGTTTGCCTTCGCATATCGATGAGAACACTGTGAAATACCACCACGAATACCTTTTTCAACCATGAGTACCATATCGATGTCAGTCAATAGGGACAGTTCAACTTTTGTAATTTTTAGCATTGCGTTCCAAGCCAACCCAGGTGCTGTGAAATACCATGCAGGATCTAATTTGTATGTATTGAGACATACATCCCTGAAGTTTTCCATAACATCTGCAAGCAGCAAGACATCGGTTTCGTTATATAGCATTGTATATTCTTTCATGTTCTGAATGTTAAAGGCGGTCCATACATCGCACGCATGTTTGTAATCTTCATTTGTTATGTGTTGTTTATTCAGTCTATTGTAAAATTCTTCTTGACTAGGTAGTGATGTTTCACTATATTTTTCTATACTGTCCATGTAGTCGTAAGGGTACACTCCTTTTCGTAGCAATAAATTGAGGTCCTTACCATTGTAATATGTTGAGATGTGTTTGAATTGAGATCTAGTCAGATTCTTTGCCAACCTATCGAGACTTTGTGACATGAACTTGAATGAATCGATGAATCGTAGTTCAATTCCACCTTCCACACTGACCGTAAAGGAAATGTACCGCTCCTCGTTGTTGGGTATCAATGATATGCGATTTTGGAACTTACCAAACTCTTTAATGAAAAGGTGAGTATCGTAACCTGCTAAATTATGAATGAAAACAGGAATGAACCTAGGTTTTTTGAAATTGATGTTACACTTGTTGTGAGCTGCTCCTCTAAACAAACCCGTCAAATGGTTATGGTCTCTAACACGATCATCACCAAGAAAATTTCCACAGATATGACACGTAGTAGTAGATTCAAACATTTCCTGTTGCTCTTTTGTCATCAACTGCATGGGGACTATTGCTTCACTCTTGTAAAGTTCATTAATCCTTATCGACTCCTCAATCAATGATTTTACAAATACATGTGCAGCATCGTCTCCAAAGTATTTAATCGGTGGTTTGGAAAAGCCGTCTTCTGACACCCCATACATACAGAAGGAAATGGCATTATGTTTCTGATATTTAATAGTGAACGACTGGTGATTACCATTACAATCCACTTTACACGGTTGACATGTTGAAATAGGTGCTAGACAGCATTCAAAGTCTGCGTAATACACAAAGGGCACTCTCATTGAGCAATTGAAATCTTTAAATCTAATTACAGTTCCTGGCTCTGGTAGTTCCAATTTCACAGCATCGTGTGTGTTACAGTCTTCTCTATGCTTGATGAGTAAATCCTCTCTCGTAAAGTGTTGCAAACACCTATTGCATATCCACATCTTATGTCCATTTCGTGAGATCTGTGAACTAACCAAACGGGACATATCTTTGATCCAGCAGTAGTGAGTGTTTGTTTTTTCTCTGATAAACAGTAGATTAACATGTTTTTCCATCTCGCTATCAGTTATTCTCAGCGGGAATATATCGAACTTGTCATCATAAGCATAGACATTAACAGAAATTTCACTACGTCTTTCAAACTTTGCTATATCATCAAGTTTCATGGGGCATTCGCAAGTTGCTAGTGCATGAAGCAGCTCTCGTTTGAAAGGTTCGTAATTGCTGATTCTTTCTGGATGAACCTTAACTGGATGTAAAGCTGCCAGAATAGACCACATAAAACATTTCTGATCTTCGTTTTTTACATTAATAACAGCCTTTTTGGATTGAATCTGTTTTGGTAGAACCACATAGCTGGATCCGTGAAAAGGAACGTATCGGTTGACTCTGATCTCCAAGTCTTTCACACTTTTTAGTGACCATTGAGAACCGTTTGCCTCAAACTCCTCCATCTCAACCAACATCTTAAGTTTTGCTGAGTTATAATAGTCAGACAGAGACGTTGTCGAGTAAAGAATTTCATTTTTCGTTTTAAAGTTCATGACTTGAGTCACCTCCACATCGTTTATTATTTTCTTGAATTCAGCATGATAAACCATGTTTACCTTAAGATTCTTTTCTTTTACAGCTTCCTGAAGTTTGTCAACAACGAGTGGTTTGCATATCTCAAGAAACATTTTTGGATCTTTGATCCCACGTTTGTTCATAATCACATACGTTTTCAATCTTCCCGTGAATGCCGACTGGACTTCTGATATTTCATCAAGTATTGTCTGTGACTCCTCTGGAGTACGTACCGGAACCAGATGAGGTGTTGAAGGTGATTCTGTTTCAGACAGAAGCTGTCTCTCTTCCATGGTAGGACTAATCGAATTCTCACTATTAATTGTACTAGTCGGTGTCTCACTAATAATCTTTTTTACACCTGTAGTAATCTTTTGCGGTCTAGTCGGTTTTCGGATCATCGCTTCAAGAGCTATATCGTTTGTATTGACCTTCGGTACTTGTTTGACTTCCCTTGGTCGTTTTGGGTATTTCTTTACCAGCATGTTGATGTCTGGAGTAGGTGCCGGCAGTCTTGGTGTCAGTCTCGTAATGGGTAATATTTCACTCCTGTATCGAGGACCTTCATGAAGTGCTGACAAACGGATATGACGTTTCGATTGTTTGTGACGGTTCCAGTTGGATGACTCTATTGGTGTTTCACAAATCCAACACATTTTACTTTTAGGAGCTGGTTTGATTTCCATCTTTTTCAGACGTTCGTTATATGTCATACCATGCTGGTTTTTGGCACATTTCTGAGATTTTTGGTGCCGAGCCATGTTGGAAACCGTTATTTCCTTACTGCATTTTGGACATGGTTTCTTCTGGGGTTTTATTTGAGCACGTACATCGGTCGGACTAAGCACGTTGTATGTTGGACTCTCTGGGATATGTAGTGGTGAATGGTATACAGGACTATATGGTATATGCAGTGAATAGTCTGACTTATCCGGAACTTCAAATGGTGGTGGACCAAGTATTGATATAATTTTCGATGAATCGGGGTGTATCCTTTTTACTGGTGGTTCAAACTTTGGAGCGTCAGCTGTAGATGGACCAATTATAGCTCTAATTTTGGAATAGAAATCTGGAGTGTCTAACATAGACAAATCAAAATCAGCAATCGCGTCTTGTTCTTCAGGTCTGAGATTTGAATAGGACTCTGGCAACATAGACATATCAAAATCAGCAATCACGTTCTGGAATTGATTGTCACTCACAGCATCAGCGTAGTTTTCCAACATAGACATATCAAAATCCGGAGTTTGTCTGTCTAACGTGGACATGCATTTCTTTGTTTTTTTATGGTGGGACATGGAGGAGTTCCTGACTTCAACACCACACCTTGAACATACTTGTTTCATCGAAGGAGGTTTTTCATTGAATCCGTTGGAAGAAGCATAAGCTGGTGGATTTGACGCTGACATACACTTCTTTGTTTTTTGGTGGCGGGATAGGTTAGATGCAGTAACCTCAGCTCCACAATTTGGACATTTCTTGACTGATGATCTTCGAAGACCGTCCGTAGCATTGAGAAATGCTGTTTGCTTGCTAGCAGGAGAAAACGCCATTATTATAGAGCTGGCTACTCTCTTACTGTATGGGTGATTGACGATGGAAAAGGATGAGGTATGGATGCACTTCTTTGTTTTTTGGTGGCGGGATAGGTTAGATGCCGTAACCTCTTCTCCACAATTCGAACATTTCTTGACTGATGATCTTCGAAGACCATCCGTAGCATTGAGAAATGCTGTTTGCTTGCTAGCAGGAGAAAACACCATTATTATAGAGCTGGCTACTCTCTTATTGTATGGGCGATTGACGATGGAAAAGGATGAGGTATGGATGGATGAGAATAGGAAGAGGAGTAGGAAGAGGGTGGGTGTGTGGGATGAGTGGAAGGAAGGATGAGAGCATTATTAATACATTTGACTCTGAACTAGAACATAGTTTTTTGTAACTCTTTTTCATAAAACGATCCTATTATTTCCTCACCAGACTGGTCTGCGATTTTGTAGGTAACAGGGCAAGTTTTGTTGACAGCCACAATCCGAAAAATTTCTCTTGTCCAATTTCTGCGGTATTTATTTCCAAATACATCTTTCTTTATAGTAATTCTTACACGGTCTCCAACCGAAAGTCTGGGTCTGAATACTAGACATCGTCCAGTGTTTGCGTACATGTTTCTTAAAGTTTGTTCATTGCTTGAATTCACTTCTGATGGGCTCATCTTTATAGTGCTATGAAATTTACTGTTATATTGACGTAGAAGCTTCTGTAAATGTGACACCCATCTAAAAGAGTTTTGAATTTCAAAGTGCACTTTCATTTTTTCATTGAGAGTTCTATGGAAACGCTCTATAATGGCACTTTTTTCCTCATTTTCAGTATGGTATAACTTTATTTGATTTTTGTGTAAAAACTCTCTAAATTCCTTATTAACAAATTCTCGTCCTTTATCCGTGTGAAGAAGGTTCGGGGGGTTTGTGACCAACCAATTTCGCTCTTCTTAATATTTTACCAAACAATTTAGTAACCTCTTGTGAGCTTTTAGTTTTTAATGGTTCTGACCACGCATATTTTGAAAACGTATCAATTACATTAAGTATGTATCTGAATCCATCATTTTCCTTTGAAAACCTAATCATTACAACAAGGTCTGCAGCCCACAAATCATCAATACCCAAAGTTACAATTTTTCTCTTAGGGAATCGCTTAACCACAGGTTTATGAACCTCTAAAGCTCGAAGCAGGATTTCTTTCCGACTTTTCTGATTCATTAATACTATCCACAATACACTTACATTATACCAAACTAGTAATTTATAAGGTGCGGTGTTTCGCGCGGCGCGGCGGTGACTGGACAGTGACGAGGCGCGTACAGATTGTTTGTATACTTATAGAAACAACACGCGGTGTCTCACACGGCGCGGTGGTGGTGACGGTTCAGCAGTCGCGCGGCGCGGCGGTGACTGGACAGTGACGAGGCGCGTACAGATTGTTTGTATACTTATAGAAACAACACGCGGTGTCTCACACGGCGCGGTGGTGGTGACGGTTCAGCAGTCGCTCGGCGCGGTGATGACGAGGCGCGTGCCAATTGCTTGGCGGTGACGGTTCAGCAGTCGCGCGGCGCGGTGCTGACGAGGCGCGTGCCGATTGCTTGCATACTTACAGTAACAACGCGTGGTGTCGGTGGCGGGACAGCGATGACATGCGTGGTGATTCGCGCGGCGCGGTTCTGACTACCCGTACTCACACTCTTAGTCGCTCTCTAAACAATTTTCTGTCCCAGATTCGGTCTCACACGCTTTGTCCCAGAACCGGTCCTCGGGTGCGTTGTCCCAGGAACGGCCAAAGTATACTACTTCTATCTGATGTACGCCTACTTACGTTTTAAAATGTTTACAGGACTCTCATCATATTACATCAGTATTGCTTTTACTAAGTAATGTAAGGACTTCGGTTCTAAAGATTACGTGCGAAGCCGCGGGTAACAGCTAGTAGCCTCTTAAAAATAATCACTTCCAAGAAAGTGAACTTTTTTTACAGATTTAGTTTTGAAAAGCTTACTGTTGTATTTTCCCTGTCCCTCCCACTACATTAAAACTCATAAATATGGACCTTAAACTAGTTAAAAAGACCATTAAAAAATTGGCACAATCACGCCGGTCAGACCTGTAAATCATTGGGGAATCAAGCGAGAGAAGTAAGGTAAGAATAACCAATGAAATTCGTTCTGCTGTGGATGAAAACATCATTGTCCATGCGGTACAAGTTGTTTTTAGAAAAGGTTGGAAAAAGGTTGCTTCAAAAGTTTTAACCCTTTAACTGCAGTGTTCCTGGATTCGCGGTGACACCCGAGCCCAGTGGATTAGTTACACACTAAGATCCCCCAATGCTGAGTATTTTTTCCCATATTTAGGAGTTTTTGATATAACATGTTATTTAAAGTTTAATAAATAGAATAAATAATTAACAATGTTTACAAACATATCAAATAATATCAACCGAGAGTTGGTAAGGTAATATAATTATTTTCCAAGGAAACAACTTAAGCCTATGCACAGGCTTTTCTGCCCATGTAGGCTCATTTCCTAGGCCACTTTAAATTTATGTGTATAATATTTTAATGTAAACATTAACTAGTAAAGAAATAAGATAATGGAAATTTTTATAATAAATTAATGTCCAATTAGTTATATAATTTAATTTTCATAAAATGTGTAGTAACTAAATTTATAAATTACTTATTGTGGATTTGTCGTTACATTTTATTTTACATTTTCTCAAGAAGTTTTGTCTTATTTTAAATGCTGCACGCATGTAAATATTTAGGAAATAAACTATAATTCAATTCAATTTATTTATCTTTGGGGGTGGTATAAAATGTATAAAAACTAAAAATATTGTGTAAGAAAAATAGTTACAAAATTCTTTTAGTGGTTCTTCTGTTAATAAAAATCAAAGTTTGGATGAATGTTGACTATAAAAATATTATATACACAATGTACAAATAAATGCCACTTTATATTCATTTAGTACTTCTTCGGAGTATGAAACTCCCTGAAGCAGAGCACACAGGCAAAGCCTCAGTTTTCGCACATATACTGCAAATCTCGCCTCGCTTGTTTCCGTCTTGTATGCTTAAAAACTTGGCACTGTCGTGTAGAATACTCTTTATTTCTGTTGAAGAAATACATATAGGGAAATGACGCCAACAGAATCATTATCAATTACATGAGTACGTAGGTCAATTATCGTATCTTTCCCCCAGCTTTCTATTGAGGCCTCACCCATTTGTTGTCATCATGTAATTTCATTCACAGGGCCCAATTGTGTAATGGGAAGTTCTAGTAATTGTAGTAGACCCTATTCGTCCATTGGTGTTCCTGCTATTACAACATATTACCACTATCAAACAACTATCTACGAATAAATATTGGAAAATACCTCACAAACTATCAATGTAACCTTTCACGAACTTGTGTAAAATACAAAGCACATGGTGTCCAATTAGTTTGAGTAATGTCCAAAAAAATTGCATCACCAATAGGACAGCTATCTCATAGATGTTTCTAACGTAATAGAACACCAAGTAACACAATATAACAGCTGATGAAACAAAAAATAAATAGCTGATAATATGAAAACGAGTATACTCAGGTGTGGTGCTTGTTCGCAAAACTTGAGTTGCAAAATATATCTTGGACGTGGCAGTTAAGGGGTTAAAAGATATAACTGTTTCCCAAATAAGCTTGTGTTAAAGTAAAAAACATCTTTCTGAAATAAAGGAAGATATTATTCCTCTGATTCCACAGCTAGCATTGATGATGTTTGTGGAAGCGGATTTAACATAACGGCAATAAAAATATAGTAATAGTGGAAAACAAACTCATAGTGATTTTGAAAAAGTATAAATCTGACAATACACTTAAGAAAACATAAGTTTTATTGTCCACTAAGTACTCCAAAGATACAATAGCCTTCATCACAATAAAAATGTTTCAGCCTAATTCAAGTCATATTGTATAAATATACACTAGTTTCCAGTCATATCTGTTTATATAATAAATACTTAAATCTACTCAAATAAATAAAACATTAAAACACACAGAAAAATGGAATTAAACTTTGAATTAAATATAATAAATTATATTAACGTTAAATGGGGAAACTTGACCTTTTTATGTAAGTACTAAACAATTTTTAAGACACATGCTTTTGGATCGGATGAAGTTGACTTTCAGTACCCAGCCCTTCTTTGTACTCCATTTATCTTTATTTTCTATGGAGACATTGTATAGTTTATCAAAGGCATGCTTTACCACACACTCTTTGACGCGTTATAATTTTGGCATCAGGAAGTTCCTTTATATGTGTCTGAGGAAGCAGACATAATCGCCTTTCTTTTCAGGAGCTTCATTACACTTAATGCAGCTGCTTTTTAAAACGAAACAGTATCCTACTATCAGTTTACTTAGGATTGAAATCTCCATTTATATCAAAGAGTTTATTTACAAGCACCACTCTTAGATACTTAGTCCCATTGGAATACAATATTCTAGTTCTTCCCAGAACAGATTGAGCCAATTCAAAATTCCTTCTTCTGGTGAAGGTTTACTATACTTGTTTTAGATGGGTTAATCCTTAAGACCCTCCTGTAGCACCAGTCGATTATAAAGTTAAGGGTAGGATGTCTTTGAGTGAGATGCTGCAAAATACTTCCATACCTAGATCATCCATTACTAAAGCCCATAAAATGGAGAGACAAAACCCCATAGAGACAGCAACTGGAAGAACTCCCACCTTTAGACTTGTCCAGTTACAAATGGAAGTACTTGGTATTTTGGCTGCTTTCTACAACAAATTTAAATTCAAATCTTAATTTTTAATACTACTATACAGTTTTACAATAATAGCGTTAATAATAAAGGAAAGAAAATCAAATTAAACATTCAAATCACTGCAGCATGACATTCTATTATAATGAGCAAGCATTATTTCAACAATAAATAATAATAAATATCAATCAGCATCTCTCTCTGAAAAATCTATTGAAGGTAAATTTTCTCTTAGCCAAGCTGATGAATGCAGATTTTTAAGAACATTAAAATACATTTGACTGGTACTGAAATACATGATGAATACAAAAAAGAAAATAAAAACACTAATCAATAGGTTTTTTCAAAAACCTAAGATAGGTAGAACGAATTAAGGGCAGTACAGAATACCTTTATGTTAAGCACATAATGATAGATGCATTAGATGCTTGGTCTAATAATGGATTGGCAACATACGAGCATGTATGATTATATAAAGATTTATGTTATGAGTTATGAAAGAAATAAAGGCAAGAAGTACTTTTGTCATGCAATGATGTAAAATAATTACAAACGTCCTATTATTAACCTTCTAAATCTTCTGTTCTTAATAATAAAGTTGAACCAAAGAATCCATTTTATTAAAAACATTTTATTTTGAAAATATAAAAAATGGGTATAGCCCATGCTTGTATAAGGCGAACTTGTCAGATCACACAGTCCAAACTTTTCACAAACCTGGAAACTCAAAGTGGAGCTGTCTTCCTACTTTTCAGAATACAGCTAGAATAGCCTGCATCAAAATAGTCCAATGATTGTGTGTTTGTTTTCATTCATATACTTTGTTTATAACATGCAAATCAAACAGTCAATAGTCCATTCATGGTACACTTTTCACAAACTCACTATTACACCTAGGTAAACTAAATTCCATTATTTTAATGTTTCCTGATGGAAATCTCTATTCAATTGAAAGACGAGATACAAACAAATTCGTCCGTCCATCCACTGTATGGAAATTTCCACTGTAAGGTAGTAGTCCGTGGACGCCCAAGACATAAAATCCATCCACCAGATGGTTTGACGTTTATAGTGAGATGATGGATGGATTACTTCCCTTTGCAGTTCTGGTGATTACGTTATTCTGCCTAAAACTCATTGTAGGAGTAGATGCTTCAAAAAACCTTAGAGGAGATTATCTTGAGGAACTAAAGCATGAAATTTATACTGATTAAGAATTCTGTGCTTCGAGAAGATTAAATTTAACATTCAAGTGGTTTGCAGAATGTAAAGATAAAATGATTCTAGGTTGTAATTAGATGCACATAAGTAGGTTCTTCTGCAGCAGTTTAATAATTCACTAATTCTACTCTTTAATACAAGTACCGGTACCAAATCTGTTTCATTGCATTTTAAAAGAATACTACAGTGTTCGAGAATACTTAGAAGAGAAAAGAATGTAGAACCCCATAGTATGTTTACCTTATTTTAGGTTTCATGGATAACTCTGTATTGATTTACTTTTATATACTATATTGTATGTACATGTATTTTGACGATTGTCCATGCATTTTATGTTTTTTAACAATAAATGAATTGAGTTGCATGCATAAAAAAGGACTGTTTTGACGTTTCAGTCAAATAATTAATACTCAAATTTATTTGAGTATAACTATTAATTTCTGAGCATATTCATAATGAATCATTGAATAATACAGTAAATATTCAATTTGATTTCTATTGAACATCAAGAGATATTAAATAGGTTGATGTATGTATATCCATTAATATTGGGTAACATATCCATTAACCTTAATTACATGAAAATAGTAATATAATTACAAACAGTTTAAAGTTCATAATTTATAAACTCTTACCTAGTACCTAGTAATACCATGTTCTGAAAGTAGGGATCTGGTGAATAAATTCATCTTCTCCTAAGGTAAATGTATGAGCTGTAACTACTTGGTTTTCTTATCTTTTCCATCTGAGGTAACACAGTACATAGGTGAATTAAAGCAAGACTCTGTGTTGCCACCACCAACACTGTTTTATTCAGTGTTATTTAAATAACCTACTTCGATTCTGTAAGGAAAAGATAATCATCACTGAAGCTAAAGAATTAATGTTGGTCCTGAATGTCAAAACCCATGTTTTGAGATAAGGCTATCAAATCCACAAGGCTAAATAAAATCAACAACAGATCATCCTGCCTTACAAGCAGCTTATATTAAAAGCTTGTGATGTCTCTCCTGCCTCTTCAAAACACTGTAAAATTTGTCTCATACATGCCTGTTTCATACTCTTAAAACACATTGTTACTCTTTAACCCTGTCTTTTTCCTGTCCTTGCAAGCAGCCCGCCTGCCCGGCCGATAGTGATGGTTCGGAAGTCACCTTTAAGCCATTGGTCCCCAGGTTAAGTGTTAGAGAGTGTAGCCCTAACTTCACCTGGTAAAATAAGACATCTCTACTTTACTTTACTTTTTTTAATGTTAGCAATGGCAAAATGACTCAAACTGAAAAATACCTTTGCAACATCTAAAGAGTTGAAGTGAAGATGATGCACATCCATGCTTCTAACAAGAAATGTGAAGTTTTCAGCAAAGCTTACATAAGTTAATGGATTTGCTTTGAAATTTTCTGAGCCAAAATCTTATGGAGATTCCTGGACGTCACTGGAGTGATGCTCTATAGATTAGTCACTTGGCTGAACAAAATTTTACTTAGGGTTAAATAGTGTAACTAAGCAACATAGCAAAGTCTCCAGAGCTTAAAGCAAGGTTGAAAACTGCATTGCTAGAATTGCATTTCATTGCAAAGTCTCAATGCTGTATATCCATATGGAGACAAAAGAGAGATGTTAGAAACCAACATCTCCTCATAGGTAAGCCAATCCTAGAGATAAAGTACACGTTCAGTGGAAAACTTGCTATGACAAGGTGAGAAAACAGACTAATAAGTGTGTCTCACTGCCCCCTTCCCCCCATGATACTTCTTGTCTCTTGTGCTACCATCCAGTACTTCTCTTCAAGAACATAACCAGGAAAAGATTTGTGGGGGTCCAGACAACTGATATTTTCCCTTAGTGGACAGAGAGTAAGGCTCCATTTTGTTCCTTAAAAATTTCTTGACCCGTTTCATTACTGAAAATGATATTTCAGCAGTACATTTCAGTAATATTGAATTATTTAAATAATAATAATCATTAATAAAAAAGTAATTGAAAATTTCGGGTGGTCTGGACCCCTCGCTGACTACGTCCTTGCTTCCCTTGCAATTCTGTTTATATCTTTACCACTAAAACTTTGGTTGTGTGCATATTTACATTCCCTAAAAAGCTTTCTTTGTTTTAAGTTTGTTATTGATGATTTGAAACAATTATAGAATTTCGAGCAATTGCCTACACATAATCCTATTACTCTTTTAAAAAGTGTTATTTGAAAAGAAATGAGTTAGTACTTTTACTACAATACATAATATATAACTTTATTATTATAGTAAAAAACCAAATAAAACTATTAAAATGTTACAACATAAAGTCTCTGAAAATGATAAAAAAGTAAATATTGTTTTTCCTTTGTTTTGTTGGCTGCTATACATATTACAATTATTTTGGTTATTGAGTGTATTCAATGTAAAATACAAGATTCTGATCGCATAAGAGTATGTTTTCAGTGCATTGCAGTGGTTTGAAATATTCTCAATTAAAGAACTAATAAAAAAATTATGGTTGCCTGTAAAGTAGGTTTTACGGGCGAAGATTTTACGTGACAACGTCTTTTTCTCGGTAGAATATTTATTGATATGAATATTATTAAATTGCACAATAGGAACAAGGAATTGAATGAAAATAAGAATTGCACAAATTTTAACTATAGAAATATATTTTGTTTACTAAAACATTGTACATA
Organism: Homalodisca vitripennis; assembly: GCF_021130785.1. NCBI lineage: Eukaryota > Metazoa > Arthropoda > Insecta > Hemiptera > Cicadellidae > Homalodisca > Homalodisca vitripennis. The sequence goes on along the minus strand of NW_025781047.1, from coordinate 6,802 downwards.
ATTTGAAATTAATTAAAATTTTTTATTGTAAATGGTAAAGTTGAATAAAACATTTACTAAAATTGTAATTTGAAATTCTTGCTAAACACAGTTAAATTCTAACTCCGCGCGTGGTGATTGGTCGGTTTAGTTCGTTTGTTTGGTCGCACTGTTATGACAGGTTAGAGGTTATAATTTGTTATTTTAAATGTTTGACTAGCAACACGCGCTGTTTCTTCTCAATCGACTGAATTACGATTGATTGCAGAGTGATTTAAACTAATAATTTACTTAACACTATCAACATTTGTCAATAGTATGACATAACCTACAAACTCAGTTTCTCAACTTTTGTGTCAATCTAACAATTAATCAATCAATCATAGTTTACGATAATGAAATATCAGTGTACAATTATTTACCTTTATTGTTGTAGTTGTTGTAAATGACGAATCTAAGCACTCCACATTTTCACGAATAAACATAGTTATCTGCTTTATCCCGTGCGGCGGACCCACAGTTATCTGCTTTATCCCGTGCGGATCCCGTGCGGCGGACCCACTGGACGGGCATCGTAACGTTACCGGGCGTTACACTTTTTCATGAGTGACTCCGAGCCGCAACCTAATTTAAGACGTTGTCACGTCAAAAAATGTTAATAGTTTGTTACTAATTTATGATCAGCAACCAAAGTTGGAGAAGAACATAATGGTGGTGATGACATGTTTATTTCAAGTCCTGATGGATGGAGGAACTGTCTGATTTCAAGGAATAATGGCGTTGACACTTATTCCTACCACCAATGTTTCATTAAGGTTCAGTTAGTGTATTCCTTCCATTAGTTAGTGTTATAGTGCGTTATTATGTTAACAAATGCAATCATATATTTTTGTAACAACTTATAGTTTGTTTGAGACATCTCTGCTCCTTTCCATTCTTTTCTCAATGTTATTACTATTAAACAGATTTTTTAATACTGCTCGAAGGTTTTATATTTGTACAACCATTGGAGTTTCTCTACATATGCTTGCTGAGTTGTTAATGCAGTTGAATGAAGTCAATGATAAATTGACTTGAATCATAGAAAATTAAGGTTATGTATGATCGTATGTTAATATTACCAACAAAAAATCAAAGAAAGTGTAAATTAGAGCTGGTAGTGATATTAGCTCTTGGGATGTTTAATTCTGTTGTTTTCTACTGTTATTAATAACTTATGTTATGGTTAGATAAAATAGTATTTTGAATTGTATTGCATTATCTCAGTGAACACTACTGTGTACTGGATAGTCCTATAACTTTCTTTGACAATATTGTGATAAACACTAATTTTATAATACAGTGCTTGAATGAATTAAGAACTTTGTATTTTTTGAGAGTCACATTGGCAACTTAGCCATCTGGTTTATACATATTAACGTTACCTTGTTAAAACCAGTAACCATTGTTTTGGGCAGTAAATATGTTAATATGTTAAAATGTATGTTTACCGGTATTTATGCACTTATCCATTGAACATTCTGTTCCCTTTTAATTTCCGTTGCTTACCTGCCCATTACATATTGTTAAAGTCCATTTCTCTCAAGAGTTCACTACGTTTAAAAGATATTGAAAATGTACTCAGGAATAAAACATTGTACAGGAATAGCACAAAATCTTACCATCCCTACTTAGAAGGGAGAGGCCAAAAGGCACAGGAAAGAAAGCTGCTGGAGCAAAACCCAAGGCTAAGGGCACCGGAAAGGGATGTGGAAGGCCGAAAAAGGAAGAAAAATCTGGAGAAGAGGAAGGTGATGAGGGAGAAAATGGAGATGGATAGACATTTAAATGTACAAAAGAACAATTCTCTGAAACTGTGAGGGCCAATTGTGTTCTCAGCACTACAATAAAATGAGTGTGTTTCCCTGTACATGACATGTGATTATGATTAGAGTTGATTTGTTTTAATTAGACTTGATGCAACATTTTTTGCAAGATAGAAGATTGATGGCTGCATTACAAAATATATAATATTTTTGAAGTACAAAGAGTAAGAGTGTGAAGAGGTTAATTCAACCTAACGATGAATCCAATTTCGTGTTGTGACAACTTTTCTAAAATAATCTAACCTTTTGTTTCTTATCTGTGTTTTTAGTATAGTCTTAAAAAAACTGTGTTACATCTAGATGTTTGGAATCAGCTCATTCTGTTTCATTTTATATTCTATATTTTAATTCTCTATGAATGTATTTTACCTGTTTGAGACCTTCAAGTATTATAGAACTGTAAGTGGTGTGGTTCCTAGCTAAACAAGGGAAATTTGAAACATTAAAATAAATAAAATTTTGTATTCAATTAGGTTTATAAATTTGTAAAATTAACTTTACTACCCATTCCTACTTTAAATGTACTAAATGTGTTTAATGAACATAAATTTGTTGCCATATCTGAAACAAAACATTTGAAAAACTCAATGTTTTGCGCAAATGTATTGTATTGATTGCACTTGTGGTAAGTCAAGACCAACAAATAATTTATGTAACCAATTGAATATAGAGAAGTGATCTAACAATGAATAACTGATTTTTCACTTTGCTGAATACCAGATACATTTTTACAAGCATTGTGCAGATTGTCATTGATCAGATAACAAAATATAAGAGCATCTCTCCATGATTGTAGATAATCTGCTGTTGAGCAAGACTTGTGTTTCAAAATTTGTTTTGGTTCTCTTTGGAGAAGAGGCTTATATATTGCACTTAGAGCCTTATAAGAACTTTAGCGCTGCTTCCGGAGGAGTGACAGGATATTCGGCGTGGGTAAGGTTAGGGGGTAGGGTTGCCTCCTATTGAGATCCATGAGAAAGAATTAGGGCACTAATCTCAAAGTCATGTCCTCCTGGAAGAAGGGAAAAGCCAGCTCTGAACCAGCCTCTTCAGTCAAAGCAGACAGAGCGTGGCACAATCTTGTTGAGGCTAGCAAGACCCTCTGTTACTTAGGGAACGAACCCCACCAACTCTATCAGCCAACTACCGTAGTAGACTAGACCTATTGAATTACCCTTGCACCCCAGAATTTCGACATTTGAGGTTAGTGATGAGCCACTCCTGGACATCCATAAGGTTTTAAGTGACACATCGGTTTTTTGCTGTGCCCAGTGGTAGGTTCAACTGGAAGGTATAAACAAGGATTTTTGGAAAGGATCACCCGAGGGGCAGAAAATTTTGTTTCTGTTTTCTATCTGTCTGCATAATATATAGAGAACAAAATGACCCATAGACTTAAAATTTTGCATCAAGCATCATTTTCTTACACAGGGAACAGTTTGAAAATGGTGTATGTCACTTCATGTTATTTTGGCTGAATGTTAGCAAATATTATTACACTGGTCTTATGGATAATCATCGAAGCTGTAAAAGGATAAACAAATTATTTGTAAACAAGCTGAACAAACTCAGATGACATTTTAAGATGTGAAATTATCGTAACTCATGTAGTCTAACTACCACAAACTCATATAATATGACTTTGTGCCTTAGAGTGTAATCTATTATTTAAACAATGCTTTAAAATATTACTTAAAATGGATAAAAACAAGAAAGTACATGTGGCAAGATATCTTGAGAAATGCCTGATATATTTAATTATATTGTGAACAATCTATATAACTGGTTGTGTTTGGCAAAAATCTTCCTCTATCATCTCCACCAACATGGTAGCTCATTTCCTTTGTGTTGTTTTGGCCATCTACTTGCTCTCACATTTCTGGCGAATCGGCGCACAAGATAGTGTAAGTAATGATTATATATAGATAAAGAAACGAGACATAGAGAAGTTACAAACTTCAGGAATGGAAGAACTTTTATAAACATCCTGAACAATTTTGAATATAGTTTAAGTTAGATGAAACGTATGTACAAGTTACCTAAAATCTTATATCTTTGATAAATGAATTGATAGTTAAATTTAACTAACCACTTACTTAGTTGTAACTCTTGTTATGTTGAAGTTGAAGAATTAAGATATAATTGGTTTGATGTTAGCAAAGTTCATACCCGAGGGGTAGGAAATTCCATTTCTGTCTTTCCATCTGTCTGCACAATATATTAAGAACAAAAATGACTTATAGACTTAATATTTTGCAACAAGAAACATTTTTTATATAGGGGAAAACTACATTTGACAATGGTGCATGTCACTTCAAGTTATGTAGCTGAGTGTTAGCAAATATTATTACACTGGTCTTATGGATAATCATCGAAGCTGTAAAAGGATAAACAAATTATTTGTAAACAAACTGAACAAAATCAGATGACATTTTAAGATGTGAAATTATAGTAACTCGTGTAGTCTAACTACCCCAACTCATATAATATGACTTTGTGCCTTTAGAGTGTAATCTATTATTTAAACAATGCTTTAAAATATTACTTAAAATGGATAAAAACAAGAAAGTACATGTGGCAAGATATCTTGAGAAAGATTAATTCGTCTATAGTCTTTACATTTTGCATGCTACGTAGAATAGAATTCTATGATGGTGTATGTCCATCCAGGGAATTTGGTTGACGATCAACCTGTTACTCAGTAGGATGGCACAATTTCTCTTTTTTCTGTAAAAGTTTTCTGTATGATTGTCTGTCTGCATGCAAGACATCTCAAGAACGAAATTAGCTATGTACTTGAAATATTGTAATGCAACTTCTGTGAAGCTAGCTATGCAATACATGGTATAGTATACTGTTACCTTGTTTTTAAAATGAAAACCATACTTGGAAAAGTATTTTGAGTAGTGAAATTATTTTAAAATTAAGTCCTCAGTACCGCATGTGACACAGGTAAATCTTTACGGTCTAGTGCTCAATAATTTCACCAATCTGACTGTTTCCTGCACCATTTTGTCCTACATGACGTCAAAGGCATCATAATTATGTTATGATTTTGCATGCCTGATATATTTAATTACACTGTGAATAAACCTATATAACTGGCTCGCGTTTTCGCAAAATCTTTCTCTATCATCTCCACCACCCACCAACCATGGTAGCTCATTGCCTTTGTGTTGTTTTGGCCATCTACTTGTTCTCGCATTTCTGGGAAAATCGTGTGCACAAGATAGTGTAAGTAATGATTATATGTAGATAAAGAAACTAGACTTAGAGAAGTTTATAAATTTCAGGAATTGGAGGACTTTTTATAAATAATCCTGATCAATTTTTGAATACAGTTTAAGTTAGTTATACAGTATATACAAGTTGTGCACTTAAAACCATTATTTAATAGCATATAATAATCCAAAATTTAATTTATACAATATTTGTCATTAATAACTATACAGTTAAGAAATACTATTAATTACTAAAAAGCTAATAATGTAGTAATATTAAATGAGCAAAATAATATTAAAAATCATTATTATCATAATTGTAAAAATGCTTTAATAATCCATTTTGCCCCATCCTTTCATAGTATCCTTTCATGATACTATGGTTTAGTTTATTCAATTTATTTGGTATATTATAATGAATTCAATATTCAATAAATAGTGGCAATTAGGTAGTATTTTTATCATCATTTACATGCATATTGGCGTCAATCATATTGAAAACAAATCTAACCTACACATAAACGTTGCTTGTCACATTGTCAGTTGTACACCTGATGAGACTGCCACTTCACCTATTCATAGGTGTCTCTGATGTCGAAATGATGTAAAGGTTTTGTTTTGTGCTTCTTCTGGAGCTAAACTCAACATTAAAATCTAACCTGTTGTACATCACAGTATTGTAACTAGAGCATGTCTTTATGGAGTTACTGATTGAACATTGAAGAGCACAGTATGTAATAGCCTCAAAAAGCTGAGGTCAGAAGGCTCTCCCCTGAAGAAATTTGAGACATTTTCGCTCTTTGAAAATTAGATTTCCGTGTCTATAGAATACAATTTTTGTTAAACTATACTGGCAGGCAACCATCAAAGGCGTTGGTAATAGGTAATAAATAATGAGATGATGTAGCATGTAAAATTAAGAAAAAGTACATTACATTCAAGAAAAACTGTCAATAACATGGTCATTTTATTACTACAAAGAGGGTTTAATGATTCTATTGATAGTAATCTATTAAACAATGATTGATCTTCTGACAAAGGAGGATCAGGAATTGTAATTTTAGAGTTAGACTTCTTTATCGGTTACGCAAAATTTAAATCTTAGTCTGGGAAGTTCACAAATATATTATTCTTTATCAGTTCTTAAAGAATTTTTAGATCATTACATGAGATTACTGTCTCTTGTGGGGAATAACACTTAAGCTGCTGTCATAGCCCAACATAATGGCTGGAGACAGAAGTCATATCCAATTTGGAGTGTACTCGTGATAATCTTCGTCTGCGGTATTGGAGTAAGACCATTAGCATTTTCACAGATAGCCCCAGGCAGCATTGAAAGCATTGGACTGTTGTGTGTTCAAACTCCAAACTTTGTCTGGGATTGCTATCAAGCCATTTCTTCACTTGGCAAAATAAACAATGTGACTGTTTGTTGGATTCCTGGTCAGGAAGTGATCTCTGGGAACGAAAGAGTTGATGCCCATGCCAACTTGGGCTCCATGTTCAACATGAACAGGACTTCAACCGTTCTGTGGTATTTCTAGGTGTGAATCCTTTAGGGTTGTCTCGAAGTGGGGTTCACGCTGAACATGAGAGAAGGTGGAGGCTGCATCCGGGTCTGAGGATGAACAGAATGGTCCTAGAGTTGCCTTCCCCCAAGGTTGGCGTCTAACCTTCTCTTCTTCAGTAGATCGGTGTCTTCTTGGGTTACAGGTCTGATTACGGTACATGGTCACC